>NC_058132.1:302026243-302128743 GCF_016433145.1 Gracilinanus agilis
ATATATATATATATATATATATGTATATATATAGTAAGAGTATGCAAGTGAAACTAAAATTATTTTCCCCAAATAATGCAGGAAACTATTATTTTCTGGAAATGGATATTCCCATTTATTTTTTCAAACAAGATAGAGCTGTATGGATATCCCTATTTGAAAGACTTATAATTAGAAGAGATGTTGCAGGTATAGTTCAACCATATTATTTTTCAGATGAGGGAATTGAGGTACAGGCTCAACGTGTGAGACCTTTCCCAAACTTTTATAGTTAGAAGGCAATTGAAGTGGTATTTGAACCCAAGTCCCTCTCAGTCTTGAACTAGAACTATTTTGACTATAATAGAAAATCTCTCAATCTTAATGTGGTTAACTAACCATGCTTTTCACAATAATTATTGTGTTTTTCACTATACTTCCTGTTCATTTCTAAATTTTAAGCACATATTCCCAAACAATAGTTTTCTGCATCACAAATGCCTATGGATCAAATTATTTTTTGATACTAGCATATTCTACAAATAACAGGCTATGATCTGCATAACTTAAAAGATAAATCAAGTATGAAAAAAATTCATTCTAATGAGAAATTTTCTGGCAAAATGACATTTATCCCATTTCATTTCCATTAAAAATATTAAAATGCTTCACCATTTTTTCTGACCTCAATCATAAACTGGGCATCAATAAAGTTTTATGATCCTAAAGTTCCAAAAAGAAACTGAAATAATGTCTATTTGGAAAAAAAATAAAATTGCAATTTTTTGCCAAAAGAAAAAAAAAATCACCTCTTTAACCCTTTGTTAGCTAATGGCTAATAGAAAATTTTCCAATTACCTTTTTCCCTATCTTTTGGCCACGAGCCTTCTGTTTTGGACTCTCTGAGAATCTAATTTGAGAGGATAAATGGTAGTTGTCATTGAAACCTTTGTCGAGATATAATGAGCTAGAGTTTATCGTTAGATACTTGTTGAAAGGGAATGAGTTATAATCATATGATTCTGTTGATTACATTATTAATATAGCTAATTGTTTTTCTCATATTATAACTCTGCTTTCCAGACATAAATTCAATGTGGTCATGGTATATAACCTTTGTCATATGTTATTTTGGCCTCTTTGCTAATATTTTATTTAAATGTTTTGCATATAATGTTCATTGCAAATATTTTTTCATAGTTTTCTTTTTCTTTATTAATGTTCTCTGGCTTTTATATACATATATCTGGGTTATAAGAGATTTTGGTAGATCTTCTTTTGACATTTTTGCAAGCCATTTATGATATATTAGACTAAATTTTTATTTGCATTGTTTATAAAATTCACTTGTGAATCCATCTAATCTTTAATGTAAAAAACATTAATTAAGCTTTAAAATTTTTTTTAAAAAGGAGAGATAATAAAATATAGCAGAATAATAGAATCAAAGCTGTGGAGTTAGAAGGAGTTTTGGAGGACAACCTCCTTATTTTATAGATGAGGAAACTGAGAAACAGTAAATTTAAATGGCTTGTTCCCAATTAAATAATTAGTGAGTATCTGAAGTGAGATTCAGCCTAGGTCTTCCTAATTCCTAAGCCCAGCACTCTATTCACTGTTCAATATAACTATTAAAAAAGTACACCAGATACTCAGGAAAACTGGGGTTTGTATCTTGGTTTTGATACAATATAAATTATTTGATTATGAACAGGGGTCATCTCCTGGACCATCACTTACCTCAATTTCAAAATGAAAATATTTGTTTCATGTTATTCCTGAAATTAAGAAAGCACTTTTAAAACTCCGAAGTGCTATAAAATTCTTATAGCTGATGGGAATGGCTACCTTTGTGCCCATTGTGCTATTTCTAGCTATAGACATCTGGAGAGGGGCAGATGTTCCCTACTTTATCATCTAGCCCATCTCCTCCTCCTACTAAATTGTCCTCTCCCTTCCTCATATTGGTTTTGTGTTTTACCAGGCTGTTGTGGAGTATATCCTTGCTATTTCTAGTGCAGAGCAGGGAAGGATAGAGGGAAATGTCAGGAACATAAATGTAACACACACACACACACACACACACACACACACACACACACACACACACACAGCTCTTTAGGATACTGATAGAAGCCTGGCTACTCTGTGTTGGCAATAATTGAAGTAGAGAAAAAAAAATTATATCACTAGAAAAAAATAGCATGGCATTTCTTAAAGAGGCTATCCTGAAAGAAAAATAACAATGTAATGGTTAATAGACTTTTATTATCAACTGAAAAGATTTTCTCCAATATGATTTTGAATTAGACACGATCCAATTTGGAAGATCAAAAGGGAAGGTAGTGGTATTGTAACATGCCATATCCAATGACCTTATTAGGAAACTGGATAATACCCTGAGCTTCCCTGGGAACTTATTCTAGGCTTATCTGAGACAACATTTTCCCCCTGAATACTAAGTGAGAAAGTGGCATATAGTGCATGTATAATGTATGCCTTAGTAGGGTGCTGATGAAATATAGATGGAACCAAATGGTAAAACTCAAGTACTTGTGGAAATCTGCTACAACTGCTGTGCATAATTGATAAATAAGTTCTAATAACTGGCATAATATTTGTTTTATATGTATCCAGAATTTTTTGAGGAGCTCTTTTTTTCACAAAAAAATTTCAAACCAATAAAATCTGATTTTTGGGGGTGGGGTCAAAGAACAAATCTATTACTTAGAACAGGATCATAATTGAAATTATTTTTTAAAATTTTCTTCATTCTTATTTTTCTTGTCTAAAATGGGATGTTATTGAACTGAGAAAAACTCTAGGTTTGACATGTAGATAGAGCTACAATCCCAATACTCCAAGATCATATATCATATTTCAATTTAGGTCCTAACTTAACCTTAAAAACCACAATACCTGGTTTTGCTCATTTATCCCTACACAAGATGTTTTGAAATTTTGAAGAGATATTTTCTATTAGAAAACAGAGAGGTTTTGGTCTATTCATTTACCATAAGTACATCAAGAAAACACTCTTCATCCTTTATTCTCATGATAAATATTTAAATATAGTGGAAGTATTTTTAAATATTAAAGATAGCTTTGTTTAACCAAGTGCACACAGTAGGGCTCTGTGATAATGTGTGCAAACTCCAAACTTCATCACTGTTTCATTGCTCTGATGGTTTCCTTGCTTAGTTGGCATGATGGTTTGGAGGACCGTCATTATATTTTATCATTGCTGTTCCCCTGGGTAGAATGAGCCAAAAATTGTGTCTGAAAATATTCTTCTGCTCTGGCTAAAGTTATGACTGTAATGCTGGGAAGGGAATATTTGCAGTCAGTTTATGAGGGACAAAAAGCAATAAGTAGGTGAAAAAGAGTCATTTCAAAAAAAAGTCTATTCATAATGCTTACTGGTATATGATGTAGACTTTAAAAATGACAGTTCTTTATGTAACTTTTTGGGAGTATATTGAGAGGAGTTGAAAATCCAATACAGATTGTCCAAGAAGCTAGATACATTAGGGGCACAATAAAACTAATATTGACTCAGGTTATAGTATTTTAGTATTTTGTCTAGAGGTAAAGGGGAAATCAGGATTGTACGACCCCTCAATTTTATAGATGAGGAAATTAATTTCACACACAGGTAGTGTTAAAGACAAGATTTTAATTCATTTTTTCAGAACTGGCCTACTGAAACCAATGCTCTTTCTATGTGCAAAGCATTATACTGAGCAGTGAGGATACAAGTAAGAGAAAGAAACACAATCCCTGTCCCCAGGGAGCTTACAACCTAATTGGGAAAAAAACACACACACAAAAGGAAGCTGGAAATAGTAGAGGGAGGACATCAAAGGTACCCTCCATGAGGGCATCTTGTTCTATGGAGACATGACCAAATAGGACTGCAGATGGAGAATGAAGGAAACTGTAAAGTCCAGGTCATGCTCTTTTTGAAGGAAGTAGTATTTGTTTTTTGAGAATGATGTTATACCCTCTTGCCCTCCAATCAGGTGAGAGGAGGCTGAGGAATTAGAAACTTGAAAAATTCATCTAACTTCTAGTTGATTGTTAAATTAACTTTTTTTGACAACATATGGAGTTTATTAAATATACCAAATTCAACACCATCCAAAATCATGGACATTTGTTCAATCTGCATTTCTACTGGAAGCAAAAAGACATGGTAGATCTTGTTTTCCATCTACATGGTTCTCCTTAAAGTTGTGATAGTTCTTGTGTATCCTTTTTCCTCTTCAACGGTTTATCCTGGGACTAAGTCATCATTATAAATCTTCTTCCTATGCTGTCTTCAGTTTGAGAACTTCTGAAATGATAAATAGGGTAGACATTGTCAGGGAAGTCAGGTATAATTTTGATTGTCCTCTTCTTCTCTCCAGACAATTTGTATTCTTTGCAGCTCTCCAATAGTTTATGTCTTTGAAGAAGTTTCAAAAACTTGGTCACAACCATGAGATAAGGAGTATCCAGACTTGGTATGAAAGGTTCTAAATTTGGCCAAACATCACTCCTTTCTAATATTTCTTTCACAACCTGTAGCATTTCTTCATCTGGCTTCTCCATCACATTTTGAAGCTCAGTAACTAGGTCTGTTAGGAGTCTTTCCAGGTTAGACATCATGTGCTCCCACTCCTTCTTCTCCTCCATTATTTGAGGTTCCAGTGTAGTTTCTATCTCCTTTAGTTTCTGATAGATTTTATTGATTTTCCTGTTCATCTTTTCCACAATAATAACTTTTTCTTTTGCTTCCTCCTTCTTCCCTCTCAGATATATGCACATTTGTTGAATTTTTTTCCAAAATTTTCTTTTGTTCATTTCTTTATAGTCAATCCATTCTACAGTCCATGCCAGGGATTGCTCCTTCTCTTCCAGTAGAAGTTCCTTGGCTTTTTTTAATTGTCTACACACAATGTTCAATTTAGTCTGGATCTTCTTCCTATAGTAGGGAGCAGCCACTTCAATTGGCCAATGGGTGTGGTTCTCATGATCCTCTGATGGAGAGTAGGTCACACAGAGTAGAGTCTCATTATCCTTACAAAACAACTTTGCATCTTCCTGGTGAATATTACAAATGCCTTCTACTTTAGGGTACATGGCAATGCCAGACTGAAGAGTTCTCAACTGGGAGAATTTCCAGCATATAGGGCAGCATGAAAATGCAGAGGTGTTTTTACTGAGACAAGTCATGCAAACAGCATGTCCACATTTAGTGGTGACTGATTTGATGACTTGAGCCAAGCAGATACCACAGAGAAGACCCTCTGCCTCTTCAACTTGATTGGACATGACTCTTTTTTTCTTCTGGGATCTTCACTTCAGCCTCACAGCTCTGCTGCCTTTAGCTCTGCTTTCAGTTTTAGGAATCTCTGGTTTTGGCTCATCCCAGGCCTTTTATATAGCCCAGGACACTGAAGCCCCTCCTTCCTGCAAGGTGTGAATTTTCCTGGCCCTTCACACTCTGAAGAAGTATGTTCACACTTTGGTTCAAACTAAAGTACTTACAGTCCAAAGCAAAGGAGGATGAATTCACACTTCTCTCCTGATCATTTTACCTAACTTAATAAAATCATAAAGATTGAAATTCTATTTTCACCTTTGCTTTGAAAGCTTTCTTATACCATTAATAGATTTTCCACAAACCAAATTACTAATAAGGATGAAGATTTTTATTCAAAATCCAAAATAATGATAAATATTTACAAGAGTAATTGGGAGGAGATGGGGTTGAAAAGAGTAGAGATTTTGCCTGAGCCTGTCTTTCAAATGTTTTGCCTCCAGTCTTTTTAAAGGATTACATTTCATGAATAGCCTTTATTTTTTCATCCTGTTTCCAAGTATATTCTATATTTTCCTTTATTGAATAAGCTCTTCTGATCACCAAAAAGTAAAAGAGACAGGAAGACAAAAAATTGTTTCACAAAATTAAAATACACACCAAATATTTTTAGGTATCATTAACATCTCCTTTCCTCCAAAAAAGATAGGAAATGGTTGCCAAGGTTAATCATTTTAACATTATTATCTTCATTTTTTGTGCTGTGAGTCTTTCTATTTCTATATTTATACTTTATATCTTATTTTTGGTTCTGTCTATCACATTTGATGTTAGTTCATGTAAATTTTCTTTTGCTCTCCTAAGTGTCCATATTCTTGCTTGTGTATACTGTAAAAGGGAATTCTTGGTTATCTTTGAGTTCACACTGGTGAGAAGGGAATCCTTTATTCTCTTTGCCTTTTTGAAGTTAGCACTTTGGTTGGCAATAACTTTGAATCAACATAAGCCTGAACTAGGTGGGAGAAGCTTGAAAACCACTTAGTGAATTCACACCCTACCTAGTGCTAGGTGAGAAGCCATCAAGATACTTGGAGAGTTCCACTCTTTTTTTCTAATTCAAACAGTCAGAAACTTGTTCCTACTCTCAGAAAGTGTGAACCTTTTTGATGAGCATTCACACCTCCAGAAAATGCCAACTAGTTCCCACAAAGACCATCCACTGGACAGTGTTAGACAATTTGGAAGCTGTGATTGACCCCTGTGAAAAGGGCCAGGGACAGGAAACCACCATAAAAGCCATGAAGGCAGGCTGGTGAAGGCTTCTGGAGAAGAAGGTCTTTCCGAGAAGGAAGTCATCTGGCTGAGTCTTCTAGCTTTCCCAGTTTGTGGAGGAGTGCTGACTGGGACACTGAGACCTTGGTGAGACTGCTCCCAATATCTTCTTTGGAATTCCACATGATAAATTTAAAGACTGAACCTTCTTGGACTTCTCTTAAGGAACTTCCCTTTAATAGAGCTTCATTCACTTCCAGGCCTCTGGCCCTCTGGCCCTCTGGCCCTCTGGCCCTCTGACTCTCAGCTGAGGGTTAATTAGATTTACCTAGGGGATCATAGCAATTTACCTACTGTGTTAGATTCCTATTTCCTTATTTCTTCTACCTCTTCTCAGTTGTAAATAAATTCCCATAAAAGTCCATTTTGACTTGAGGTTATTCCTTAATTGGGGAAATTTCCCCTGGTAACCACCTTTTAATATATAAGACCAAAAAACACTTTTTCCCCTTATAATAGTGCCACTAGGTAGTATTAAGTGTATCACATCATGATTAACTGAGAAGGGAGAGTAAAATTTAATTTGCTACTCATAAAAACAAAATCCTAAAATAAAAACTCAAATGAACTCAAGTGAAAAATAATGTGTTTTGATTTGCATTCTGACTCCAACAGTTCTTTCTCTAGAGGTGGATAGCATTCTTTGCCTTAAGTCCTTCAGAATTGTTTGAGATCATTGTATTGCTCAGAGTAGCTAAATCTTTCATAATTTTATCATTGTACAATATTGCTATTCCTGTGTACAGTGTTCTCCTGATTCTGCTTATTTCACTCTGCATCAATTCAAGTAGTTCTTTCTAGCTTTCTGAAATTATTCTCATAATTTTTATAGTGCAATAATATTCCATCATGTGAAAGGAAATTCTTGGTTCTCTTTGTCTGTTCTGAGTTTATACTTGTAAAAAGGGAATCAATTATTCTCTTTGCCTAATTGGAATTAACACTTTGGTTAACAATAACTTAAGTACCTTACCAGATTGTGAAGACAAGATTAACTCTCCTTTGTCTACTTTTGATTAAATCAACAAAAGCTTGAACTAGGTGTAGGAGCTTGAAAACCACTTAGAGAATTCACACTCTCAAAAATTCAATCAGCCAGGAATCTGTGAACTCTTTTGATGAGAATTTACCCCCTCCAGAAGGTGAGAAGTGGATCTCACGGACACTGTCCCCCTATTTGGAAACTGTGATTGGCCCCTCCCTTACTTTAGCTTCGTCTTGCAGAAAGCCAGTGATTCCAGGAGGTGGAAGTTAGGAAGTTACCAACACTAGGAGGCAGTCTTGTCACTGGAGAGTTGCTCCTGGAGGGAAAGTCCAACTTCACTAGTCAGCTTAAATTAACTTTTAATTAAAAGTTGATGTTTTCTTTTCAACCTTTCTGATAATTTCTTCTTATTTTCTTTGTTATTGTAAGGGGTAAAAGGGGGTTTTGATTGGGTGAATATTAAAAGGTTTGGTTGCCAGGGAATTGAATAATTATCAATCCCCAATTAAAGAATAACCTCAAGTCAAAATGACTTTTATGGAAGTTTATTTACAAATGTTGAAAGGAAGAGGAAATAAGGAAATGAGAGAGAGGATAAGATGAGATAAGTAATCCAACACACTAGGTAATTTGCTCAAATCCCCTAGTTTGACCCAGGCACATCTAATTAACCCTCAGCCAAGGGAGGTACGGCCTTGAGTCCAAAGCCAGAAAGTCAGAGGGCCGGAGGACTGGAGGGCCCCAGAGGCGAATGAAGCAAAAGCTTCAGTCACAGAGTCTCTACTGAAAGGGAAATTTCTTAAGAGAATTTCAGGAAGATTCAGTCTTTACACTCACCATGTGGAATTCCAAAGGAAAGATTTAAGAACAGTCTTGCCAAGGTCTCATAGTCCCAGCTCCAGAGCTCCTTCAAGTCCAAGCCACAAATAAGAAGAAAGACATGCTGAGCTCACTGAACTATCTTTTAAAGGGGCTTCTTTTGTGTCACTTCATGTGCCTTCCTCTTAGTTTATGTGTCCAATCACAACAGACACTTTTCTTAGGACTGCCTAGAAGGCAGTAAGTAAATTCTGATTTGTCACTCACTCTAGCACACTTGGGTTACAAATCTCCCACCTTGTGAGTTAAGTAGAGTTTTTTATGCTTTTTATCACATTTTTCACTAATTTGGAATGACCAACATGGCTTATTTATATAAAATATATAAGCTACATGAGTAGATAGAGGACTATATCTAGAGTAAAGAAAATGTGATTTGAAATCCAGCTGTGCTAGCTCTGTGACCAGACAAGGCACTTAATTCGTTTTCATCAGTTTCTCATTTGTAAAATTGGAGTAATAATAGAATTTACTTTCCCAAGTTGTTGAGAGGGAAAAAAATGAATTGGTATGTGCTTTGTAAACCTTAAAAGTGTTATGTAAATGCTGGCTCTTATTTATTATGATGTCATTGACCCAAACTTGATCCGCTTGGTCTTGTGAGTTTTAACAATAGTAGCAATAGTTCTTCTTACCTGAAATTATATTGGTTGAATGTCATTTTTGATACCAGAATTATCCTGGAATTCCCAATCTAAACTTTCCTCCCTATGATATAAACACACCCTTCTTGCTGAAGGGTACCTATACATTTAATTGATAGAGCAAGAGACCTGAAGAAAGGCTACATATCAGTCCTAGAGTATAGGGACTTTAAAGAACTAACAGAAGATATGCTTTACATCAGGCTAGAAATGACTGTATCCTTAAGATAGATCACTTCTGGGACCACTTCATCTTCTGCTCCACTGAGAACCATCTTTGAAGGATCTAGAGTAATATATAATGTCCTACCACCTTCTTAAGTAGATCAAAATATCCACAGTTTTCTCTGTGATGGAACATCATGGCACGAATATTGCAAGATTAATCCTGGCCAGAGTTGTCCACTGAGTTTATCCTTTAAAGACAAGGATATTGTGGTGTTGTGCCCCAGGTATGTTCTCATGGAATCTCTAGGATAACAAGAGTCAAAGTGACCAAAAAAATATAAACTAAAGAAATTATAATTATGACTTACAATCCTTTATTTAATTAAACAAGAACTACATTTTTCTTTACTTTGTTGAAATGGGATAGTAGACTCTGCCAAAGTATTCAAATTTGAGGTTAGATGGGAACATTTCTGTTTAAGTGAACTATTTTCAAAAGAAAGCACAACGGTACTTTGTACTAAGTGAGTCACTATAATCCCCAATTACTCAAAATTCTCCTTAAAAGTCTTCATATGCTTGATTTCTTCATACCCTTCTATTCTTTTTCATATTTCATATTTTATATTTGAGACCTTTTTTTTTTAAAAAACTCCACAGCTTTCATCTTTTTACAGGTGATAGCATCACTATTAAATACAGACATGACCTGAGCCATCCTGGGGAACTGGTTAGGCATTTCTTTCAGCTATAGAACCATATGGTACAGCTCAGCTTTGCTCAGGCAGCCCTGAATTCTGAAATGAATGGTAGAAGGCTTCATGCCATTTCCAGATGGGCAGGGAGGGTTGGTTTGCCATAGCTGGAGACTTGGCACTCAGTTCACCATAGTCCTGATGTGGGGCCAAGTTCTGTGAAGCTGAAGGTTAAAGTAACTTTCTCACAAAGCTCATTATTAATAGCCACTCCTGGGAAACACACAGATCAGCTTTTTCACATTTAAGAATGTTTTTGCTGTTGCTGAAAGCCCCCCCCCCATACATGATAGTTTCCTGCTTCATATAATGGCCCATAGACCAATGATGTTATTCTTTTCTATGCCTTGTGCTAAAAAAGAGTTGGCTTACAGATAGAGTCAAATGAGGGTCTTTGATTCAGCCTTCAAGCATCAAAATCTCATAGAAAGTCTAAACTAAAGTAAAAACTCATTGTTATTCAGAAATCCACATTACACCAAATAGGCTCAGACCTAAAGAAAATTCTGCATGGCAGAATGGGTGTGGTATAGTTGAAATAGCGCTGTCTCTGGAATCCAAAGGCTCTGGGTTCAAATTCCACTTGTGATATTTATTGTCAGTATGACCTTGGCAACTCAATTAATTTCCTGTATCTCAGTTTCCTCATCTGTAAAATGATGGCGTGAAACAAGTGAGACTTCAAAGTACCTAGAGTTCTAGGCATGTGATCCATATGTAAAGGATAGCTAAACCTAATTTGATCTATTCCAGCAATGTCCTTTCAGGAAAGGAAATTTTCCTGTACCATTCTTATTATCTGGCTTTTCTTTTATCATCCACCTTTTTTCCTCAAATACTATTATCAGTGTAGGGAATTTGGAGGCATTTTTGAGGCCATAGGATCATAGATTTAAAGCTGGAAATGGTCATTAAGGTCACTAATCCACAGAAGCTTAGAGAGGTTATTTGTCTTGCCCAGGGTCATAGAACTAGTCATAATTATGCCAGGCCTTTTTGCCAGCATCCATCTATTACATCATGCTATCTCATTTTAAAAAATGACAAGGTTCAAAAATAAGAACCATAAACAAAGGTTAATGGCTCCAGAATAATTTTTCTGGAAAGAGAGGCCAAAAGCAGCTTAACAGCACATTCAGAGATAGCTATCTGCACTTTGGTTCTATCCCTTTTCAGTTTTGCAGATAGGAAAAAAGGATAAAAAAGAATTAGAAGGGGCAGCTAAGTAGCACAGTGGATGGAATTCCAGGCCTAAAGTTAGGAGGACCTGGGTTCAAATATGACTTCAGACAATTTCTAGTTGGGTTACTATACTATGATTGCTTGATCTTTTCTACACTTTTTTCTTAGAATTGATACCCGATGCAATTAACCTGGAGAAAAACAATAAACCATATTTGCCAAGTATCTTTTTGATGTTCAGAGGAGCAATGGTGTCATTATATTATCAGTCTTTTATTGTGAAAGGCTACACAGACATACACTGAGATAAATGATCTCCTGTTCCCTCTTTAAAATAGGATGCCTGTGTGCAACAAGAACACACTGGGGTGGAGAACCATGTGGTACTGAGTATCTCCCTCAGTAGGAAAGGCAACATTGCTAACCACATTGTAGTTCTAAAGTTGCTAGCAAAAGAAACACAAGTACAAACAGCTCTGGAAAATATTTCATCACAAGTAAGACAGGAAATAAAAAGTAGTTTTTACTAGCACTGTGGAAGCTAAATTCATTATGATACTTGATAAAAATCCATTCCTAACGTTGGATTTGCCAGTCCTCTGAAAGCTGAGTCTGAACCTTTTTAGAGGTAGGAGGTTCATTATTTTATCGAAGGGTCCTTTCAATTCAACTGTTCTATTTTGTTGTAATGTTTGAAGAACTTTAATGAAAGTAAGAAATAGCACTGGAAATTCTCAAATTATATCCTAAATTTGAATTTTGGCTCAGTCTGCCATCTTGAATGAAATAACTGACTCTTTAAAATAAAGATGATAGTGAGGGCCAGAAATCTGTGGAATTGTTCCCAGCAGAAAAAGTAGTGATCAGGGGATCAGAAAGAAGATACAGCCCTTATATGGATCTTTTGATGAGGGACTTTTTTTCAGCACACAGAGAAAAACTTCCCCAGGCTCTTCATTTACCTATTTTTTTTTCTTAGAAAGAGTAACCTTCCTGTTGCTTTATGATTGAGTAAACTTCAGGACTCTGAAAGTTTTTTTCTTCAGTTGATTTAAACTCTATGCCATTAAAAAGGAAAAATTTAAAAACAATAAGATTAACTGATAAAGTGAGTGTGCTAATGTTGGATCCAACATGAAATAGGTTTATGTGTGTGTGTGTGTGTTTGTGTGTGCGTGTGTGCATGTGTGTTAAAGGTGTAAGGGGGGAAAAGAGGTTTTATGGGTTCAATATATTAAAAAATGGTCGCCAGAGGATTGAACTATTTTCAATCCTCAATTAAGAATAATCTCAAGTCAAAATCGACTTTTATGGAAGTTTATTTACAATTAGGAAGGTTGAAGGTAGGGAAATTGAGAGAGAGAAACTCTGGCCGGAACCAGGTAGGGATTCAGAGACGCCAGCAGAGGGGCACAGAGGTTAATAAAACAAGGCTTCTAGCCACAAGGCCTTTTACAATTAGAGAGGCAAGAGAGGCCTCGCTGAGGGTAGAGGCTCCAGAAACACCAAGGGAAGAGAGAGAGAGTCAGCCTAACTTACCCATGTGACAATTCAGAGGGAAGCAGTCTGAGATCTCAGCAGAGATCCTTCTACACCAAGTTCAAAATGCCAACAGCCTCCTCAGGAAGTTACCATCATATTTAAAAGATAGCATCTTTTGTCACTTCTTATGTCTACCTCCAATTTGCATGTCCAATCACAATAGACAATTCTCATAGTACTGCCAAAGGGGCAGTCAGTTGATTCTGATTCGTCACCCACTCTAGCATACGTGGGTTATGGACCGCCCAGAATTAGAGGTGTTTTCACCTTTGGTGATTAAATCTAAGGATGGACAGTGTAGACTTAATCTAATTTTCACAAAGGGGGTACAACTGGGAGAAAACCCAGAAGATTTTGATCTAAGGTTTCATTGAACTGAACTTTTGCCATAAATTCCCAAGTTATACTGTCAGAGTGAAATTTATAACTGAAGATTTAAAGGATTCAGCCATTAAGAAAGATGATTGTTCATTTCACAGAGAAAAAGAACAGTCCTTAATGCATGAGTATGAACTAGGAAGGTACAAAATCCTTGTGATTTCAAATGTCATTTCTTCCTATAACACTAAAAGTCTGTGGTAGGCTTAAAAGGAGAGATCATATTTCTAAAAGGGGTGGGAGGAGTCACCAAAGAATCCCTTCCCCCAGTAAGAACCAGATCAACAAGGTATATAATTCTGTGTTTGCCAGAGCCAACTGGCAGTTTCAGGTGCCTTAATTCAGACCTTATCAATTATATAGAAAAGTTATTAAATTTGACATTGATGCCAGCATGACATGGCTATTACTCTTCTCTACATTCTATTCCTCACGAACACCTTGAGATCATGTCTTTTTTCTCTTCAAAGCTATAAAGAAGAAGGAAGCTTCTTCTTACCAAGGGATAAACCATCCATTTCTATCCTTGATGCCATTCACTCTTGTTTGCTTCAGTACATTCTCTCCATAACCATAATGTTTCCTTTTAATTTTCACTATGTTCCTATCTACTGGATCCTTTTGTAATGTCATTAATTAAAAATTTCACTTGATCCAGTCATTTATCTATTATTTTTATTTATTATCCTATTTATTTGTTTCCTTTTAGAGTCAAACTCACAGAAAAATTAATTAACTTTTGTTGTCTTAACTTTCTTCTTTCTTTTTAATCCCTTATAAATATGGATTCTAATCTCATCAGAGAACTGAGATGATGAATTCTAAAGTTACTAAAGCACTCTAAAGGTGATCTCTTAGTTCCAAAATTCAAGGACTTTTTCTGAGAGTTCATCCTTGGGAGACTGTATTATTTAATACTATTGATCACCACATCCTCTTGAATATCATTTCTTCTCTGGGCTTTTGTAATTCTGCTCTCTTTTGATTATTATCCTCTCTAGTCTGCTCATTCATAATCAACTTTGGTAGATCATTATCTATGTTTTGTTCTCTCTCCACCTCTCCAAATTAATGTGTGTTGCTAAGGTTCTTTCTTGGATCTACTTTTTTTTCTCCTGATATTCTCTTTCAGTGATTTCCATAGCTCTCCTGGGCTAATCTCTATGCAAATAACTCCCAGATATATTTATTCAGCCCTAGGCTTTCCGGAGTTTTAGATAACTTACTTCCTATTGCATATTTTGATCTGAATGACCCACAGGCATCAAACATTCAACATTTTCAAAATAGGAGCACATTATCTTTCTTTTCATCCCACACAACCCACCAACTCACCTTTCTTTAAAATATCCCTGGTTCTGTGGAGGGCATCACTTTCCTTTTAGTCACCAGGATTCACAACTTTGGAGTCATTCTCCTGGCCCTTTTTCACCCCTCTTTCCCATATTCATTCTTGTAAGATCCAATGCAAGTTTTATAATTTTACCTCTAAGGCATTTTTTACATCTGTCTCCTTCCTTGCACTCATATCACAATCATCATAGCACAGGTCTTCATTTTCTATCAATGTCTTCATGACCTTTTAAATGGTTCTTATGGTTAGAAAGCTTTCCCCTTTTATCTCCACTTCCTTTTTCCTGGCCCCCAGATAAAATCCCACCCACCCTCTACACTAAGTCTTTCCTACTCCCCCTTAATTTTTTTCAAATTACATGTCAAAATTTTTAATAATCATTTTCAGACTTTATGTGATGCATACTCTCTCTGTCCCTCCAACGTCTCCCTCTCCCCCAAATGGCAGGTATTATATATAGATTATACATGTGTTATCATAAAATACACCTTTCCATGTTCATTATGTTGTGACGTAAAACACATATTGCTTATGCTACAGAAAAATCAATGGAGAATGGTATATTTCAATCTTCATTCAGATTCCATCAATTCCTTCTATGGTAGTGGAGAGCCATTTTTTGTCAGGAGTCCCTTGAAGTTGTTCTGGATCCTTGCCTTGCTAATAATAGTTAAGTCATTCATAGTTAATCATCATACATTATTATTGTAACTGGTTCTACTCACTTCATTTGCATCACTTTATTTAAGTCTTTAAAGGTTTTTGGGGTTCATCTTGTTTGTCATTTCTCAAGGCACAATAGTATTTCATTACAATCATCTACCAGAACTTGTTCAACCATTCTCCAATTGATAATTGGTTTTCCTGTTCTTTGAGCAGAGCTACTATAAATGTTTTTTGTATAAATAAATCCTTTCCACTGATCTTTGCTCCCCCTTAATTTGAATACCTTCTCTCTCTTAGTTATTTCTAACTCTTCCTATATATAAGTAATTTACATGTTGTCTTTCCTTTAAACTATGAGCTCCTTGAAGCCTGGACTATCTTTTCCCCTTCTTTTGTGTCCCCAGTGCTTAGGATAGTACCTGGCACTAGGCATTTATTAAATTTTTGTTGAATCAGTGGTCCCCTGACTAGTCCCCATTGCTTCTGGTCTCTTCCATATCCAATGCATCCCCCACATTTGCCAAAGTGATATTACTAAAATACAGATTTGACCACATTAGTCATTTCCCTATTCAAAAAGCTATAGTTGTTCCTTTTTACCACTGATAAAATATTAATTCCCTTCTTTGAAATCATTAAAAAAAATCTGGATTCAACCTACCTTTCACAAATTATTAAACATTATTCCCTTTCACATACTTTGGAGTGGGGTGGTGGGGGAAAGTTGGCTAGTTCAACACAAACAACGTTCTATCTCTAATATCTACACTTTCACACAGGCTATTACTATTCCTGAGAGATTTTCTCTCTTTATAACTTCCATATAGAATATCTAATTTCCCTTAAAACTTAGCTACTACCTTCTCTATCAGGACTTCCTGTATTCCCCCAACCGGTTCATGTCTCTCCCAAATTCTACCTTCCACCAAACTTGCCTTGTACCTATTCTGTATATAGTTTAAACTGCTTATATGTGGACAAGTTGTTTACCAGATAGAATGTAAGCTCCTTGAGGGAAGGATTGGTTTTGTTTTTAACTTTATTTCCATTGTCTGACACAATCAGAGCAGTTATAGAGGTAATTTCAAATACTGATTGATTGATTGTTTAGGATTTAATAAGGAAGCAACTCTACTTATAAAATAATCTTTTAAAAAATGCATTGGAATCCTGTTGTAAGGCAGAAATTGCTATTCCGAGGATCAGATCCTCTGCCATCACCACTACCATAATACATCAACAACATTTGTTGAACATATGTCATGTAGACTATAATCATCATTTACAAATATTTATTAAGCACCTGTTTGGCAGATTGTTAAATGCTGGGAATTCAAAGAAAGGTTAAAAAAATTCTTGGCCTTTATGAAGCTTACATTCAAATAAGAGACAAGATATAAAAAGCTAAGTACATAGAAAATGTATAAATTTGTAAAAGGAAATAATCTCAAAGGGAAGGTACTGGGAGAGGAGGAAAGTAAGAAAGACCTTTTATAGAAGGGTGAATTTTGAGTGGAGACTTAAAAAGAAGCTATGACAGATTTACCACAATTATATTTGCTAAACAAACAAGCAAAAAATAAGGACCCCTGATCTTTCCAACACAAAGTATCAGAAATATTTCTTTGGTCTGAATCTGGGCTTCACTTTCTGCCAATATTTCTGTTGTATAAAACCCTGAATAGTTTATAATCATGTGGCTTTCTTCTCCCATCTTAACCTGTCCTTTAGCTCCCTAAGGGAGTTATAGTTAAAAATTTGTAGTCATGCCATTCTTTTTTCTCCTCTTTCATAAATGTGGATCTGCAAAATTTCCAAAGTAGGTTTCTTCTTCCTGTTACTACTGACATTGAAATTCCCAAGGTCTTTCCCTTCAACACCATTTTTCCTTTCCCTTATGTGTGGACAGCTTTGGTCCCAAGGCAATCCCTCCTCAACTTCACAGCCCTAATAATAAATGCATTTTATTTTGGAAAAATAGTGCATTTTTTAGCATATACTTCAATAGTTCAAAGAGGTGTCTTTTTAAGAGTATAGAATATTTTGGGGAGTCACTTCTATTCTAACTAAACTGTAATTTAAAAAAAATTGGTCTTGGCTCAGAAAATCTGGCATACATTTTGTCTTGTAGGAATACTACATAAAATTCCATCCTATCTCACAATAGTATAAAATCCAAGACTGATTCTCTGTCCATTTTCAACTTCTAAGGGAACACAAACATTTTAGGAATTTTAAGAGAAAAGACTAGGAAGAAATTTCAAGAAATCTATTATCCAAACTACACTAAAACATCCAAAATGGAAAATTATCTATCTAGTTCTTGTAAATCTACAGTCAAGGGAAGTCTATTCTATCCTTTTTATACAGATTCTTTTAGCATCAATTGCCTCCTTTCTTTATAACTTAAACCTTTCTTGCTGTTAGTTAAAATATTTTTTCCTTTTTAGAAAAAGATCAGGAAGGGAATTTGAAATGGTATCTTAAGCTCACCCTCATTAATACAGATTGGTCAACTGCTCCATCAGAGATAAAAATTTTCCTTATTTCCTGATGAACCTGTCAGCTAATGCAGAGGGAATACAAGGTCTCAAGACAAGAACAGGGATGTATGATGCAAGAATTGATTTTCAGAAATTTCATTTCAGGGTTTAATTAGGCCACCTACATAGAGAAGATTAGTGGAAAGTTCACAGCTTTGATGTTCATAAGTTAAAAAAAGATTTTCCTAAATAAGAGTTGACTGGCATTATTGTTTATTCTATTTTGTGAAAAATAGCAAGTTGATTATTTTCCCTTCTTTGTACACCTTGAATTCAAATAACAAATTATAGACCTCTATAAAGAAACTGAACAAACAAATGAATGAATATAAATGTTCTAGTCAAGAATTAGCAAGGAATAAAAGATGTCACTTTTATGAGCCTCCTTATCCAGCAATATGGACCATTAATGTGTATCAGTGATATATTAGCAATGGCAGATCATGCATGAGTTGACATTTATGTTGTCTAAATTTTTTTTTAAAAAAAGCTATCATCTTTAGAGGCTTCTACTAGATGAGAATATTTTTATCATTACTTAAGTGATTGATTATATTTATATTTTGTTCTTTTGACTAGAGGAGTAATTGTCAGTTTTAACCATTCTTTTGAAATGTTAACATCCTCTGAGAAAGGGAAGCTAAGTAAAAGAACTGATTAGATTAGGAGATATAGTGAATCTGGGAACCATCTGTCCATTTGCTGAAACCAGAAAAATGATACCTATATATGAATATAATAATGATTTGCTGAAGTAAAGACAAAGATACAATCTATAACAAAACAAAAAAATCTCATTTTTATTGGTGTATATACATTTTAAAATTGGATTTCTATGTGTTTTTACATAATGATGCTAATAATAGAAGGTAATTCAAGTAGAGAGATAAGCTATTGGAAGTATCAGTGGGTCCAGCTATTCTAGAAAGCAACAAATTATGCCTCAAAACCCATCAAATTGTGCCTATCCTTTGGGCTACCAATAATGCTATCAGATCTCTACACCAAAGAGATCAAAGAAAAAGGAAAGGACTCAAATGTACAAAAATATTTATAGAATCTTTCTGCTAAAACAAAGAAATATAAACTAAAGGTGTGCCCATCAACTGAGGAATGAGTACATGAATGTAATGAAATATTATTGCACTGTAAGAAATGGCACAGGGGACATTTTCAGAGGAACCTGAGAGACTTACAAGAATTGATACAGTTTATAGAGAGTCAAACCCAGAGAAAAACAATGAATATAATAACATTTTAAAAGAAACAACTTTGCAAAACATGAATGATGAAGCATTCTTTCCATCTCTTGACAAAGAAGTGAATTTTAAGAAGCAAGAAATGACACATTTTTGGAAATGGTCAGTGTGGAATTTGTTTTGCTTGACTTTGCATATTTGTTACAGAGTCTCTCACCCCACATACATACATATACATTTTTGATAGGGAGATGATAGGGGGAAGGATTAGAGTGATAGGTTTGCTGAAAACAAACAAACAAACAAAAACCCTGTAAAAAGAAATGAATGTTGTTGAAGTATTTTTTTAAAAAAATGCACAGGGGCAGCTAGATGGCTCAGTAGAAAGAGAGCCCAGCCTATTCAAATTTCATCTCAGATAGTTCCTAGCTGTGTGACCCTTGGTAAATCACTTAATCCTAATTGCATAGTATTTAACAGACTCTTCTGACTTGGAACTGATACTTAGTATTGATTTTTAGATAGAAGGTAAAGTGATTTAAACAAAATGCACAGAAAAGAAAGAAGCTCAGAAGGAAATATAAACAAGATGTTTTTGAAAATTACATGTTGCTTTTATTATACTCTCAGAATTAAAAGCAAGCTAGTCTGAATTTCACATACAAATTTTTAAAGTTCTACTTTTTATACAGAACTGACCATTGTACTTGGTCCTTACATTTAAAAAAAATTTAAAACAGTAAAAAGAGGACTAATGATTAAGCAAATCAATAAAGGTCTTGTAGAGGAGGTAGTTTCTCATATGAATCCTGGGGGAAATGAAGGATTGTGAAAAATAGAAATAAAGAGGAAGACTTTGCTAGACATGGGAGAGCACTATTATGAATGGACACTGAGGGAGCAGCTGGGTAGCTCAGTGGGTTGAGAGCCAGGCCTAGAGATGGGAGGTCCTACGTTCAAATCTAGCCTCAGACTCTTCCCAACTGTGTGACCCTGGGCAAGTCACTTGACCCCCATTGCCTCCCCTTACCACTCTTCTGCCTTGGAGCCAATACACAGTATTGACTCCAAGATAGGAAGGTAAGGGTTTAAAAAAAATGAATGGACACTGATCAAGGAAATAGAATTCTAAGTTGTTAAACAGCTAATAGTTCAGCTGAGCTTGAATATAGAATATTATGAAGGAAATCATAGAGCAATAGTATGCCTCAAATTAATTATCAGACAGAAAGAAGCACAAGGTAAGTCCTCAAAACAAATCCCATGATCTAAAGAAACCTACCAAACTTATTTCACTTTGCCAAAGATTTTTTGGAAAGTACCCTTAACTTCACTGCCTGCTAGATTCTCTCTTCTGCATCTCTCAGGATCATAGACCTAGAGATAGAAGGGACTTCAAATTTCATCCAGTACAAGCCTTTCATATTTTTAAAATGGATTATGAAACTAAAGCCCAGAGAATTTAGATGAATTACCTGAGATCACACAGGTAGTGTGTTTGAAGTGGGATTTGAATCCAGGTTTTTTGTATCTCTAGAGCTCGTTCATTTTCTTCTAACTATTCTGCTACCCTGCCTCCACTTGGGAGTAGGGATTGTTGGAGGCAGAGCCTAAATTTATTTGGTAGAATAACCAGAAAAGACAAGCACATAAAAGGGAAATTCGCTAACTAATGAGATTAAACTACCTTTTAAAAACCTTACTATTGAACTCCATGTTTTCCTTTACTTGCCTGGCTAGTGGATTGTTCTCACTAGTTGGAGGGGAAGAAGGCAGAGGCTTATTTATTTAGTAGGTAAAAGCATATAGAATTGTAGATAAAAACTAATTAATTAAATTTACCAACTTTGTTTCATCTTGCCACTGATTTTTAGCTTTTTCGCTCTGCTTCCTAAACTTCCAGATTCTCTAAATATTTCACAAATATTATTTAGATACGGAAACTAAGTTTCAAAAAGGTGACATATATAACTTCATATAACTACACAGGTTAATGAGAGAGATCTTAAATTCAATGAAAAGACAAGATTGCCTTTTCTATGACTTACTAAATGAAGATGGCCTTAATATATATGATGGGGAAGAAAGGTAAAATTACAACTCTGCTTATTGTTATAGGGAAATGATTTTTGGGTGGTAGTTTTGGAGTGATCAACCTTTGGCTGAGTCTTCACTATGTTTAGTTTTGGTAGCAATCAATTAATAACCAACAAATTTTTAAGTGATTTAGAAAAACTTATAAAAGCAGATTTAGAAATTTGGCCAGGCTAATGTTCTAACCTGAAACAAAGCAAGGTGCTGAACACAGTGCACTCTCTCTAATGGCAGTTGTGGGGTTTTGAAGGAGTTGGGAAACCACTGACCTGAGAGCCTGTGGATTTTGGGTATCTCTGAGCAACATCTGGAACATCTCAACTAGCAGGATCAAGGAAAGCAGGTTGAGAATACTGTCTTGTCTGGTGGACAAGCAAGACCAGCCTCCCTGACTTCTCTGAAGAGTTATTTGGCTGGAACCTGTGCTTTTGGAATATACTTGGACTAATACATTTTGAGCTACTGATCAAGACCATCAGACCATCCACATGAGATCTCATTAGTCCCTTGTGTCCTGGCAGCCTGCATAGTGTAGAGTAGGGATGTCCCAGAGTAGGGATTTAACCCTGAATTGATCCTGGAGTGTTTTAGAGTAGTGTGATCTCTCCCACCTCTTTTAATCTTAAGTTAACTATTAAAAAATGGGTTTTTTTTATTCCTATTGTGTTGTTCCATGTAGAAGTAAGGTATCCCTGGATGTTTTAGTCTAATTGGCAGTTGGATATCAATCGCCATTCACTCACTCACATTGTCACAGCCCCTTTATATTTGTTTAAGATAGTTATACATCTTCATCCTAAATTTCTTCCTTCATCCCTTTTCCCCCCAAAAGAACCCCTGTGTGTGTGTTTGTGTTTATTTACACACATCATAAGTAACAACTGAGCACTAAACACTGTAGTAGGTGGTAAAGATACAAAGATAAAAAGGAAAGAATTACTACCCTCAGGAAGCTTCTATTCTATTAGAGGAAGTAACAATACACATTCAGATATATAAAAATCAATACTATATAAGTTGGTTTCTGGGGGCAGGTTAATGGCAACTTAGTTGTGCAAAGGTTTAAGGAAAGGTCATAAGAAGGAAGTAGCCGTTGAGAAGACCTTATTTAGTCAAAACTTTATTTAGCAACTAATTAGCCCTTAATACCCTGAACCATGATGGACTGATTATAAGACGTAGACTCTTTTCCCAAGAAGCTCACATGGTTCTTGTGATGGAAAAGCAAGACTAATACATAAAATGATCAGAAAACACATTCTCCAATGTTCCCATTTTAGATCTTAGTTTCCTTAAGGGTAATTATTTTGTTTTATTTCACTTCCTTACCTAGCATTACTTAATAGATGCTTAATAAATATTTGTGCAATTGCAATGCTTAATTGAGTAGTTCAGCAATAAGAGATACCAAAATTTGTGGAAAGGGGAAATCATTGAGGACTTGTATTATTGGATAGATACTAAAGATCATAATTCATCTGTGACATAGTTGAGAAGTCTTAAAGAAATAAAAGTATATAAAGGTTACATGCCTGACCTACAGTCACATGGTTAAAAATAATGAAAATAATTATAATAATAACTACAAATAAAATTTACATACATTTTAAGCTTTACAAAATAATTTACTAATATTTTATTATTTTATCCTCACAATAAGGAAGATACTATTATTCCCATTTTAGAGATGAGGAAACTGAAACAGAGACAAAATAATTTGCCCAAGATGTAGTATCTGGGACCAGATTTGAATTCAAGTGTTTCTGACTCCAAGTCTAGCCTATGAGGGAGGATTGAAATCAATGTCTTACTGTTGCAAAACCAGCACTTTGCTTTTGGAAGTCTTATAGGTCTCATCTAGAAAAGACAATCAATAGATGTGTGAAACTGAGCTTTATTCTGCATTTGCTGCCCTTGGAATTATGATGACTTTAAAAAGGATTATCACATCTAAAACTCTGCAAACCTTAATTTATGCAATGCTGGTATTTAAGCTGGTGCTGACTCGTCAGTCTACTTTGAGGTATATTAGCTTGTAACTCTGTAAAATGTATGTAAAAGAAGTCTAGTGCTTTCATCTAATTCTAGCTATTTCTCTACTCTCTATATATATGTTCTCTACTACCCTGGTGATTAAATTATTCCAGAGCATCCCAGGAAAGTAAACTAATGTTCATACATATACCTCTAGGGCTCACTGAGAGCCGTTTGCCAAGATTAGTGTGTGTGTGTGTGTGTGTGTGTGTGTGTGTGTGTGTGTATGTGTGTTCTGTGTCCATTATTTGATCTCTCCTTCTATTCCACAGTAGAATCAAGAAATTTTGTTCCAAAAATGATCCTCTGAAAATGATATCTATGTCTTTATGAGGAAATAATTATAAAATTCAACTGCATAACAACTTTGGAAGGATTGTGATATGGAGAAGAACTCTTTGAATGGAAAGAAAAAACCACTGTGACTACAGTAAACAATGAATGAGATCCACAGTACATTGCTCTGACTTATATGTGATATAGAAAAACAGTTTGGAAGAAAAAGCAGTGCATTGAAAGTCAAGAGATCTGGTTTCTAGTCAAAACTTTGCCACTACGTGACATATTAGCCATCAGTGAGCCATTTCCTCTCTCTGACCTTCAGTTTGCTTATCCATCAAAGGGAGATGATGTAATAACTTAAATTACCTACTTCATAGGTTATGCAATGCCCATGAAATGATATATATGTGTATTTGGCCAGGCCTATGATTCCCTTGCAATTTCCAGTGAGGAAACTCTCTATGTTAATGGAGATCAGTTCAGCAATTGTTCTGCAATTTATGGTCTTAGGAATCTGCTGATGTCATTAAGAAGATAAGTGGCTGACCTAGGGTCAGACAAATAGTATATATCAGACGTAGATCTTTAACTCAGATAGTTCTAACCCTGGGATCCACTTTCTAACCTCTCTCCTACTAATTGATATTAGATGCTAGGTTACTAGCATCACTTACTACTTTGTGTTGAGTGCCTGATCTTTTCCATTGATCCACTAGTGTATTTCTAACCAGCATCAGACTGTTTTGATGATTGCTACTTTATAATCCAGTTTGAGATCTGGTATAAGTAAGCCATCTTCTTTCATATTTTTCCCCCATTAATTCTCTTGATATTCTTGGCCTTTTGTCCTTCCAGGTGAATTTTGTTATTATTTTTAAATGAAGTAATTTTGTGGAAGTTTGCTTGGTATGACACTGAAGAGATAAGTTAATTTAGATAGAATTGTCATTTTTGTTATATTGACTTGGCCTACCCATAAGCAATTAAAGTTTTTCCTATTATTTAGATCTGATTTTATTTGTGTAAATAGTGTTTTGTGGTTGTGATCATACAATTCCTGGGTTTCTCTCAGTGAGTAGACTACCAAGTATTTTATATTCTCTACAGTTTTTTAAAATAGGATTTCTTTTTCTATATCTTGCTGTTAGATTTTATTTGATAGTACAAAGAAATGGAGCCCCCACTAGTGAGGAATAGACCCCAGTAAAATCACAGTCATAGTTTGGAAGTAATTAGACACATAGTTTCCCCCCACCCAGCATGAGAACATAATCCAATTCCTTCCCAGATTCTAAATGTCCTTCCAAGAAATCACTGGTACAAGAATTCTATGAGAAACTTAACCAGATGGTTACACATTGACATATTGAATTATCATCTATAGAAAACTCTGTTTAGAACCACTGAGATAATCTACATCCCTTGCTTCTATTTTGTACATCATTACTAACCATTGTCCCTGCAAGAAGCTTAACTAATCCCTTAGCCTACATCATTTCCCCTAAAAAATGTGTACCCTGAAATCATTAAACTTTGTCACTTGTCAGCAAGAGGACTTTTGGGTGTCTGTTAGTCTGTCAGTTCAACTCTCCTGTAATCCCAGAATCATTTTTTCTCAACCCTGTTCATTTACCCATGAGTAATTTCTTGAGCAAGACTTGACAGAGAAATGCCGATGATTTATGTGGATTTGTTTTATATCTAGCAACTTTGCTAAAGCTGTTAAATTTTTCAATTAGTTTGGTTGATGCTAGATGATGTAATAAAAATTGCTTGGTGATCATAAAATATTTACATTTCACATAGCCTATCTGGTTTCCTACTCATTGCTTCAATGCATGTTTGTGTTTGGATTTCAGACTAACTGCCAGGTTTCTGTCCCTTTGCTGCATCTTCATCCTTGGCAAGTTCTTTGTATTTTGTATTCTGTTTTCCTATGTTATTTCTACATTTTACTATCACTGCTAATCCCTTTGATCTTGGTGCTGAAAATACTCTAAGTAATAGTAATGATAGCAACAATAATAAAAAATAATAGTTCATATACACTGTGTGTATACGAACATGAAGCTTGGGGAAGGAAAGAACAAATATGGGTAGTGAATGACTCAAAGAAGTAGCCAGGCTGGAAGAAAGGAACAGGCTGATTTCTCAGCAGATATTAAAGTCTGAGGCTAAAACAAGTGATTAGGTACATATGAGTTTTTTTCTTATTTACCCATTTTATACCATCATCATCACCAAGGCAATACTGAGTCGATTTAATAGATAATTATTAAGTGCTTACCATTTGTTAGGCACCATAAATGGAGCTAGAGATACAAAGAAGGGAAAAAGACAGTCCTTGTCCTCAAGGAGCTCACAGTCTAATGAAGGAGACAAAATGAATTAACTATGTACAAAGAAGACATAGAAAGCAACAGAAAGAAGTAGTTAGAATTAAGAGAGAGCAAGAAAGGCTTATTGTAGAAATGAGATTGTAATTGTGTAATTAGAATTTGTTACCCTAAACACTACAATCTCCATTTTCCTTCTTGTTGGTGGCTTTGGTGGAGCGGGCTTTTTGAGCAGGCAGAAAAACTTAGTCATGTGGTTCTGTTTTGTTAGATAATAAACTTTATAAAAAATAATACTTGAAGTATTGTACATTAATTTAAATCCTACATTTATGGCAACTAGAAGTGAGATTCAGAACCCTTAATTCTTTCTGAGTAGATTAGTTTGAAAAGAAACCATGTTTCTCTTGCCATGGCTTTTCATACCCCAACCCCCTCCAGGGCACTCTTTTTGGAGCTGCTGCCTGTTGCTACCAATCCTGCATCCCTGCTTAGGTGGTCCTTGGAGGAGTCATTGTTTCTGTAGCTTCTGCTCTTCCTACTGCTGCTACTGTTGATTGGAGATGTTCCACTGAGGCTTGTAAAGTATAAATTCCTCTTTCCCTTACATTGCCAGCACCTGAGTACTTGCTTACTGGTTGCCTTGGAAGCCTGGTTGTGTTTCCTTTAGGCCAATGATGGGCAACCTTTTGAGCTTGGTGTGTCAAAATTCGCCAAAAAACCGAGTGTAACTTGGGTAGTGTGTCACTTTGAGAAAAAAACCAACAACAAAAACATAATTTCATGATATTTATAGTTTAAATAACAAAAATTTATAATTGTAATATATAACTATTTAATAAATCAAAATAGGTAAATTAATATAGGTAGGATTGTCATCTATAATGCATAGAGTGCTATACTACACTACAGCAAATGTTTCATCCTTGGGATGTGGCCCCATACTTCTCTGTATGCAACAACATGCGGCCACGTGTCATAAAAAATGGTTATGTGTGTCTGTGCTGACACATGTCATAGGTTTGCTATCACTGCTTTAGGCAATAATTAACCTCCTAAAGGGCTTTTACCTGATGAGAGCTTCTACCCTCTTAACTCCCTGTCCACATGGCAGGGGAAACAAGCTGCTCCCTGGTGTTTTACCTCTATGGGGAAGAGGAAGGGGAAGGAAGGTTGCTTTTCCAAATAGGAGGTAGAATTGTAAGCATGGTTAAAGGTTAACAAGTCCTGGCTGAGCCAAACACTGGAACAATATTTAGTTAGATAGGTTAATATCTTCTCTACCCTTTTGTATTCCTCTGCTTTCACTCTTTCCATCTCTTTTATAAATAAAAGATTTATAATTTTCATATATTTAGCCCAACCATTAATTTTAACACTTACAAAGATCAAGTTATACCACTGAATCAGAATTCAGATAAATAAGAACCAGGAGAATACATATATTCTGAAGGTTTGGGCAAGACAGATAGTAGAAGGAAAACCAAAACAATATCCATAATTTCTACTGTTTATGGTTTCTTGCTGATTCAGAGTTCTCTACATGTCCACAAGAGTATATGTATGTAAAACTAAGCAAAACTCTTAATTTATTCAATATTATATGGATCTGGTACCTGGGAGAAAATTATTACAGGGCTAACTACATGTGCTATATGGAGTAACTGTATCAGTAGTGTATTTTAGAAAAATTCAAGATTAAAAATTTTGTTCAAGAAAATTTTTCAGAAAAAGAAACCTGCTAATGCTTTGAAACCAGAAAATGGACTATTTGGAGAAAGATGCCTGCAGAAACCTACACTGAATCAAGATGATCCAAAATGAACTTTGGAGTGCAAGTGATTTAACTTAAAGGGACTAAACACAATTATTTTGAATTGTAAACTCTTATGCCAAAGGGAATTGCCCTGTAATTGGCTTTTTGTTAATGTGCCTAGCAAAACATTGGTTTTGCTCTCTCTCTTTCTATTTCCTCTAATTTATGTCTTATCTCTAACTATTGCAGTTAGAAGATTTTTAGGGGTATAAGATGATTACGTCAAATGATCAATTGGGGAGACAGAGTCTCCCAAATGATTACAGGGGGGATTGTGATAATGAGATTAAATCTACTGTGCCCATCTTTAGATTTAATCACCAAAGGTGAAAGAATCTCTACTTAACCCACAAGTTGGGAGGTCTATAACCCACCTGTGTTAGAATGAGTGACAAATCAGAATTTATTGACTGCTTCCTGGGCAGTCCTAAGAAAAGTGTCCATTGTGATTGGACACACAAACTAAGAGGAAGGCACAGGAAGTGATGCAAAAGAGGCCCCTTTGAAAAGAGTGAGCCAGGGTGTCTGCTTCTTATTCATTGTTAGGACCTGGAGGAGCGCTGGACCTGGGGCCCTGAGACCTTGGTGAGACTACTCTTAAATCTCTCTCTTAGAACTACATGTGGTGAGTGAATAAGGTTGACTCCTTTAAACCTCCCAGGAGGTACTAGCCTCCGGGAGGTTCCCTTGATTGGGAGAAGCCCTTGTGGCTAAACCTTTTGTTAATTAACTTTTAGGCTCTCCAGCTGGGCCTCTGGAGCCCTGTCAGATTAAAGCCCAGACTTTAATACAAATCTCTTCTACCTTCTTCTCATCTCTCTACTTCTACTCTCTCCTATATTTGTAAATACATTACTAAAATCATTTTGGGAATTTATAATTATTCAATTCCCTGGCAACCTTTTAATATACTCAATTAAAAATCCCCTTTTCCCCCTTACAGTAGAATGATTAGAATAGTGACAAAAGACCACCACTGCCTTAAAATATCTTTGACTATAAGAAATTGAAGTACCTCGTTCTTATTCAAAGATGGAAGAATGACAAATACTTTTATTACATCATCCTTAACAGAGAGAAGAACTCTTAAAAGAATGGACACAAGCAAGATATTTAGGTTTTGATAAGATGATAATTGTGATAGTGGGGCCAACATGACTAGAGCCAAGATGTCAAATACTCAGAACCAGATTAGTTTATAATTGAAAAATATTTTACAAAATAAATCAAAATACAACAGAAGAAAAAAATTAACATATGCTTTTCTAAGTCAATATCTAGCTTTAGGAATCATTATGTTTGTTTAAGTCATTCCCATTTCCATTTGAGTTTTATACCACTGTTTCAGGGTAGAGGATATTTGGGGGATGGCACAGATTACCCAGTAGACTTTAAACATATTTTATACATTCCATGGATTTTCCCAGGTCTACCAGTACCATCTAGGATACTGATAGAAGGAATCCAAAGAGAGTAAGGAAAAGAGAAATGAGACACTAGTTTCTGACACATGGTAAAAAATAAAAATAAACACCTAAGCATTCCATGTCATTAGGATGCAGGGGGAGTGTATGTGTAATTTAAAATTCTTGCTGGGATAACAAAACTAACAAGTGTTGCTGGGAGGAAGTGTGATAGGGGTAAAGAATCAGATGAAGAGAGCTTAAACTTTTCTTTTGAATGACGGGGAATGAAATGCTTTCTTTCTCCTTGAAGCCTAACTCTAATAGTAACTTCTCTGGTCCTTGGTATTTTGACAGAGACTATTGACAAAGACAGATTTTTAAAATGAAACATTAAAGTATGGCCACCTGCTTCTTAGAACTGAGATGGAGAATAAGAACTCATTTTCCCAAAGTAGTTTAAGAGCCATCAGATACTAAATAGCCTTTGGTGACAGCTGCCCCAGGCTGGATTTGAGGTGGCAGCTTGAAGGTGAAATGCCCTGTTAGCTATTCCCCAGGCAAATGGAAATTTAAAAATAATATTCTAATGATTCATTGTACATTACTACGCACCATTAGGTGCCTGCATTACATCTTGGGGCATAATCAGTATCTGTCATCTTGCTTAGGGCTTTGGCGCTAGAGTGGTTCAATTTCATTGTGCACCTCTCATGCTTGGGAAGCTGTATCATGGGTGTCATATCATAAAATATTACCCAGAAGTACCTATCCACTCACATAGCATGGACGAAATAATTGATGAAGAAGGTGTCTTCCATCTGGTCAAACACTATTAAAGCAAAGATGTCACTGATAGTAGAAAAAAGGTAAAGATCAATACACCATGAAAAATGGAAAACTTTTATGTACCCCTGAGTGTCTGGATTTGAATGAATTCCATCACAAATCAAAATCCTTAATGCATTTAAAATAAGAATAAATTTACATAGCTTTTTTTTAAATGGACATACTGATGGCATCTCCAGAGGTTGATTGATTCTCAGAATGTTAAAATAGAAAGTGATTTTAAGCTTCATTTAGGATACCCATCCTCATTTTACAGTTGAGCAAGCCAGGTTCTTAAAAGTTAAGTGACTTGCCCAAGGTCACACATGTAATAAGGGACAGCATATGGCTTTAGAGAATTTAGAACTGGAGGGCACCTTAGGGATCAGCTCACTCCTATATGATTTTTTTTTATTCTTTCCTTCCCACTAAATCCTACCTCCACATCAGATGTTTCTTTCCAAATAGTTTGTATTTTTTAAACTTTCTATTTACTTACCTATCTATAAATTATGTGTCCCAATAGAATGTAAGCTCCTTAAGGGTAGTTACTGTTCAATTTTATTTTGTTTGTTTGTTTTTTCCTTAGGGCTTAGTTACTTGCCCTTAACACATGCTTGTAAAATTGAGTCAAACTGAATTGAATGAATGTAGTTTGAAAAAATTTAAGAATGAATTAAACTGAGTTGAACCCATCAACTTAGAATCAATCTAGTCTAGATCATATAATAGCTATAACACTGGTCTTGGAGTCAGAAATACCTGAATTCCAATCTGGTCTCAGACAGTTATCTCTGTGTCTCTGGGCAAGTCACTTAACTTCTGACTGCTCAGTCTCTTCATCTGTAAAATGGAATAAAAATAGCACCCACCTCATAGGGTTGTTGTGAGAATCAAATGAGATGATAATTATAAAGCTCTTAGTATAGTGTCTGGCACATAGCAGGTACTTGGTAAATGCTTGTTCCCTTCCTCCTCAACAATAACAAAAAAATGTTACAGATATTTACGTATAAAATCTCTGATGACCAAAGAATTTATATGGTTTGGCCAAGAGTAAACCAGATAGTCATTTAACCACTCTTTTGCCTTTTGTTTTGTAAAATTTATTAGATTCGTGGTTATATATGGCTAACTAATGACATCAGGAAAAATCATATTTAATCATAAAAAAAGGTTCAATATCTAAAATATGTTAGGGAGTTACAAAGTTCATTTTGTAAAAAGCAACACCCTATCAAAACTAGCACCCAAAGTTGCTCAGAGTTTTTCCCCCTTCTTGCTTAGAAGGGTAAATAAATGGGAATGAATGTGCAAAGATTGCTCACTGGGAAATTATCTTGATTCAAAATGTATTCTCCTTCCTTTTTCTTACTCTTAGCCTTTTCTCCTGCTAGATTCATTTGGTTATATATGCCTTCATCAAAATGAAGATTTCTCTTCTGGCAGAATTGTCTATCAGCCACTCATACCTTCCTGTGAAATATTACTATCAGATAATCACAATTTATTTCCTAACCCTTGTTATGGGATATAGCTCCTTTGTGAGGTCATGTGTTGGGTAACTATTGCTGAAATAGTTCTAATACAATTCAGACATTATAGATGTAAAAACCTAGATTTTATTATGCTTAATCACAGGTTAAGGTCCCAGAAAAAAATAAACCTGAGCCCAATTAGAATTCTAAAAAGACTTCTTATAGATAAAATGATGGTCATAGAGAACTAATTCTCTTACATATTACATTTCATAAATTCTTGTAGACCATAAAAGTTAAAAAAGATTCATAAACTTATGCTTCCTCCAATCTCATAAAAGTTGAACAGATTTCATTAAGCAGAGACTAATCTCATAAATCCCCTCAGGAAATAAACCTAGTTAAACTAACTGTAGGTAAACTAAGTCAAGTTATAAATTACAAGTTACAAAATTAAACTGCAGGGGGAAAAGGAAATATAATTTTTATAGTGCTTCAAAGGATGATAGGTGCAGGCATGGGCACATTTTGCCAACCAGAAAGCAATATAAGGATAGAAAGAAGCATGATAGATCAGACAGATCGAGATAAAGCATTTATTAAGCATTTGCTATGTGCCAGGTACTAAGAAAAACATTGAGGTCACACATATAAGAACATAGCATAATCCTTGCCCTCAAAGAGTGATTCAGGGGTAACTGGAAGGAGTTATACAAAAAGTGGCTTAGACCTTTTGATGCTTTCCTTTCACCCATAATCCAAGGACCAAAAACTCACCTATCAGAACCAAGGGTTGGAGGAAGAGTTCATAAAAGCATTAGCCACTGACATCTAGCAAATGGTCCCCACTCTCCACCACCAAAAAAAGAAAAAAAAATACTCTTATTATATTTAGTGAAAAGACATAATTTCAAAGATTATCCGCTGAAGAGTTGTAAGACTATTACACTTGTACAACTTGAAGAGGGCCAATAGTTAGACTCTTATTTAGAGGCTATTTCATTTTATCTTGAATTCATTTCTAATAGAAAATCTGGTTTTCAAGCCCAGAAAAAATGCATTAGAAACAATAGAGGAGGTGAGGTACCATGATAACAGTGAATAGTAGCAAGAGTTATTTTGACAGTAAGAGAGCAAAGACAAACCATGAAAAAATAGACAAAAGAACCTGGAAGACACAGCATCATGGGCTAGTTAGTATTGGACCATCCAACCCTACACATTTTAGTAGAATTTCAAAAGACTGCCTACATGTAGGCCAAATACAGTAAATGGTCTTAGTAACATTGATCTTATATTATCAAGAAAAAATTTAAGAACATACACTAGTCTATATATGAAGAAAAGTTTTAAATATATCTATATTAAATACCTAAAAAGCTTGTACCAGAATAATTTTTAAAAATTCATTTAGGAAACACCTTTATTTCCTGATGATGCTGGCACTATGATAACCGTGAACTAATAATAATAATGAAAGTTGACACTTTGCATAGTGTTTTAGAATTATAATGCTTTTTGTATGTATTATCATATTATCATTATTTTTCACAGCATTATTTTATTGGAATGGAAAACAGGGGTGGAAGAGATGAGGACTATAGTGAAGGTCAGCAAATCCATCATAGAAAGTTACGAGTTTTTCAGCCTTGGTTGGGAATAGACTCATAATACTGTTTGCAATTGGGAACCTTGAGATCTACTGTGCTATTCTGCTATTTTATTTTATGCTAGATATCATAAGGCTATTGTACTGTGGAATTTAAGACACCAGGATTCTTTTTTTATTATTCATATACTTCTATTTTTATGTGGCTTGTTTGAGACTTCAGAGTATCTCAAGTATGCTTCAGCATGCCCTTGAGGGGAACAAGAATGCCAAAAAATGTTTTCTATCTCTCACTTAGTGGACTAGATGTATTCCAGTTAAGTACTATAAAGTAAATTTTTGTTAAACAAACCCTGTTTCCCAATTGACTTCTGTAATAAATCTGAAGACATACCTTTTAGAAAATATTGTCGTACTGGGGTATTTAAAAAAAATCCTCCAACTAAGAATAATTGATATTTATGTGACACTTTAAAATATTCAGACATTTTACATTCATTTTCTTATTTGATTCTTTCACTGTCTATGAAGATACAAAGGCATTATTCTTTTACAGGTGAAGGAATTGAGGCTTGGAAAAGTTAAGTGGCTTTTTTTAGTATTATACTTTCAATGTGTCTGAGGAATAACTTTAACTTAAACTTTCTTATTCCAATTCATTCATGCTATGCACTATGCCAGGAAAGTAAAAAAATCAAATTAAAAAAAATGCAGCCTTTCCCACATAATGATGATGATGATGATAACAACAATAATAATGATATTAATTAGAATATATAATGATTTAAAGTTTTCAATGTACTTTACATATGTTAATTCATTTGATCTACTCAGTGCTTGACACAGTGCTTGCTTTTGGAGATTTTTAACAGATGCCAACCTGGAAAAACATAGAGCCACTAAAGTAGTCATAAAGCCACCTATTTAATCAGGAAAGAGATAGGTCCTTAATATTAGACCACCACATAGAGCCTAGTACTAAATACCACACAGAATCAAAACTTTGGGGGTCTGGGGACACTGTCTCTGAGAGAATCACTGCCAAAGATGATTCTTCAAAGAATAATAGAACATAGACATCTTATATAACTTTTGGGGAACTAAAGACAGGGAAGTATGATTGATTGGCTTTAAAATTCCTATAAGGAAGTGAGAAATCTTGACAGAATTATCAGGGAGAAGTCAATGCTTTATAATGGATGCTGAAGAGTCCAACCAAGGGCTGGGCTACCTGGGAGAGGACTTTGATACAATGGGAGAAACTTCTAAGACAAAAAGAGTACTTGAGATTTGATTATGTCTACTAGTTCTACCTAAACTGGGATCATTAAGTACTTTAAAGTTTATTTTTTAGCCAGAGATCAGTCTGGGACTTCCCTCAAGGCAAGTTTGCAAGGGATAGGGGTACACTTGGAGTTCCTGGAACTCAGTTGACATAGATATAATAAAACACTAATGCTGATATAGAAGACATTTCTTAATATGTTAAGAAGTTATAGAATTAAAAAATGCCCTTACCATTCTTTTGCATTAGAACCAGTACATAGTGTTGATTCTAAGATGGAAGGCAACAGTTTAAAAAAAAAATCTGGATCACTTTTTTCCTCAGAGAGAAGGGATAATGATCTAGAATTATGTGTATCTGTTCTTTTAAGTATTATTGATATAGGGAATAGGGTTTTCAGATTCAAAGTAAACTTTTTATCTCTTTTCATTAGTGGGGGAAATAGGACTTTCTATTGAACATTTTATACCCAAGATTTGACTGCCTTCTCATCAAAAACCAGTTCCACAATGAATACACATAATAGTTAATAAAGAAACCCATTTTCTCAAGTTGATAGTGAAACAGGAATCAGAAAATGTATGCACAGTGAAGGAACTACCCCAATGAGATCAAGTTAACTCAGTTAAACTAAAAGAGTTCTAGATTTCACTTAAGAGGGAGTTCTCTGAAGTTGTTAGTGTAGCAGGCAAGGGATAAGCATATCATGGAGGCTGTGAGCTCTCCTTAGGTCAGCTCCTTCCTAGCAACCTGAAGTTGGAAGCCAGAAGAATCTGAAGAGACTGAAACTCACTTTTACCCCTTCTCTTGCTAACTCTGCCCTACCCTTTATGCAGGAACAAGACATTGAATTAATTCAATGAAGACAGAGGGCTATATTAATGGGCTTGGCTTACATAAAAGTATAGTACAGGACTAAAGATTGGAAGACAGTATGAATTAACCCAGGTTAATATTTTTTACTCTGAAGACAATATTTTCTAAATCTTTAATTATTTTGACGTTTTTTCAAAATCCCAAATTGTTTAAAACTTTTAATTTTACCTATAAAATAAAATGTTGAATTACAATTTATTTTTTTAATTTAAATTACACACACATAAATACATATTGGATTTGCTCACCTCTTTTCAGAAATCTTTTCCTAGTAATACATTTAGTTTGTTGCAATATCAATGCAGATAAGGAAAACAAACTGAGGAATAATTAATTATTTTGAATAGGAAGACAAATAAAGCACATTATACTTGGCTTGAAAGGAATCCTCCCCCACCAAAGCTCAGCCTTCTGCCCCCATAAAAAGGACTTATTGAATAGGGCAACCCATTGGGTACCTTCTTATTTGACTATACTTGCCTTGTAGGTGCTATTCTAGATTATTTCTAAATTGCCAAAGGACTATTTTGTCAGTGCCCTATGAATTCAGTCTCCTGTATCAAGGCTCTGATTCCCTGTGTAGTTAGCATTTTATAATGCATAGAAAAGTAGATCATCTACATGAAGATAATAATTCACAGTTTGTTTGCAGAAAGTAGAGATATGATTAATAAATGGAAGACTGAAAGGGGCATATGTTCTCATATTCAACCTTATCTGCCTCTACCTCCCAACATATATTTCTTTTCTCATCCAGATAGGTCTCCTAATTGTCTCTCACCATAATCTTTTTGGGTTCTTTGCTAATTCTTACTAGACCCCAACTTCCCAGCCACTACTCCCAACATACATGCCTAGAATGACCTTCTTTCTCCCTGTGCTTATAAAGATAAAGTACATTCCAATTCCAAACACTTCTATAAAGTCTTCTCCAAAGGAGCATAGACCCATGGCAAAAAATGACATCTATGATTAATATGGTCAATGTCTAGTGATGACTATTGTGAGGGGGTGAAGGGAAGGTAGGTAGAAGGAAGGTTTGATGGGAGAAAAGAGAGACTGAAGGTAGAGAAAGGGAAAGGAAGGTAGGGGTAAATTGACCAGAGCCCTTCAGGGGCTCAAATAAAAGATCAGAGAGCAACTTTTGGGTTTAGAATAGCTGGGTTTTATTTTAATTAGTAAAGGGAAGGTCTAGGAAAAACTAGGAGGTAGATAGAAAGGGAAAAAGGCACTAAGAGAGAGTGCTCAGGATCTGAGAGCCTCCAGGCTCAAGAGCAGACCCTCCAGGATAGAGAGAGAGAGAAAAGGCACCAAACTCTCTCTTTTATCCTTTCTCTGACACCTCCCACAAAGAAAGTGGGAGTTATCAGAGGAAGTTGTAGCAGAGAGCCCTGGGAGTTGTAATCTTCCAGGGCTTACAACAGATTCATATGACACACTATTGATATCTATTTCCCTGGGATTTAGTCTTAATTGGCAAAAGAGGGCATCAAGTTCAGCTATCACTTATATAGACTTTAAGTTTAAAATGTCATTTTTTTATTATGCAAGCAGTGCAACACAAAGGAGAAAATGATAGACTTGTAGCTAGTAAGCTTTTGATTCGAATCCCATACCCACAAAACTACAGATCCATTAGATTACAAATCTTTTTCCTTACTCTTGAAGGTACACATGTATTTTGGTATGAAAGGAGGTTTTGGAGGTAGAGTCAATGTTTTCTCTACTCTGACCAATCCTAGACATTAAATCCTCTAAATTAAAATCCTTCATCATGGTGGTTTGCCTATGTTCTCCAAGGCCATATAAGTAGAGTGCAGTCTCTGATAGATACTATAAAACTAGAATAACTTTACAAATGGAACCTTGCATCTGGCATCTAAAGACAGGCTCATATTAATTTGGAGAAGTTCATCATCAAATACTTGGACACTGGCTGGTAATTTGTTTTATGAGCCATAACATCTCAGTTCAAGTAGTTCACACAACATGATAGTGATTTGTATTGGTGGAAGCAGAATAACTATTGAATTATATGTCTCATCATGTCATTTCATTGTTCAAAAGCTTTGCTTTTTCCTATTTTCTTTCCAATAAAGTCTGAGCTCCTTAAGCTAGTATTCAAGGCCTTTTATAGTCTTTTGATTTGCATTTGTAGCCTCACATTACTCATCTATTGGAGTATCCTCGCTCTTTCCCATCTTTCTACCTTCAGTAACACCATTCTTTATGCTTAGATTTTCTTTTACCATCTTTGATTCTTTAAGACCCAACTTGACTATCAATTCCTCCATAAAAGGCTAATTTCTCCTCCCCCAACTGAAAAGTATCTCTTAATCCTGAATTATTACATGGTATTCCTTTTAATTTTCTTATACTTCCAATACATGCTGTTTGTATCATTAGCAGGGGTCAGCAGTCTTTTTGGCTGTGAGAGCCATAAATGCATGTGGAAGGAGGAGGATAGAGATGGAAGGTGCTGGAATGTGGGGTGGGGGGCATATCCTGGGGCTCAAGAGCCATGTTGCTGACCCCTGTATTAGAGGATGGGGAATACTATTATAAATGAATGACAGAAGGCACAATGATAAAATTAAAAGAGGTAGAAAATGCTTTGGACATTTGAAGAAGCACTTCAATTGAGCCATGAAGCAATAGGGAATAAAATACATTTCAGACAAAATAAACAATGACTAAAAGTATGGAGACTGGAAAAATATTGTGCACTATTAGGGAAATAATGAATGGCCTAGTTTGACTACAACTCAGGATTCATGTAGAGAAGTAATAAGGATAATGGCTATAAAAGGTAGAATGGGGTTACAACATCGAGAGCCTTCAATCCCAAATTAAAGGGTGTGAATTTAATTTTTTTTGTCATTGAACTTTTGAGTTGAGTGATATGAACAAAATTTTGCTTTAAGATGATTGATTTAGAATAGAGAGATGGTTTGTGCCAGTCAGGGCTGGAGAAATGGGGTAGAGAGGAGAGAAGTAAGTATTGTTCCCTTTAACTTGAGTGGCTGGGAGTATTACATAGATACTGGGGTTTTATTCTCCCAATTCTCTTCCCATATATGTCTGAGGCTATTTCGTACTTATATCATTCATCTTAGGGCAAAGGTTAGACTTTGTCTTGCTAATACATAAATCTGGTTATATTACTACTCTCTTAAAAAATTTAGTTGTTACTATTGCTACAGAGTAAAACAAATAACTGTCACATGATTTCAAATCCCTCCAAAATATGTTATCCTTTTTCTCCATATTGCATATTATACCCTATTTCATGCTATAGATGAGATATATCAATCTTCATTTTATGAATATGATCACAATCTATTTTCTCCATTTTTCCTTCCAAACCCAAATCCTGTTGTTTATTTATACTATGACTCCCAATACTCCAACACACTATATTTGATACCTAGTATTATTTTCATTAGTGTGCACAGATTTGCTCTAATTCATCCACACTCTTTTGCCTTGTCATCAAAAACATATACTTACAAGAAAATTGGTCAGTTAAAGGCAAAGCCTATGCACAGGGAACACAACACAGCTAATTTGCCTTGTATCTTTAGAGTCATTCAATTATCATCAATAGAATAGTGACAGATACCTTTAACAGCTATATCAATGGAATAACAAATGCTGAACATTCTCTGCTTATCAGGTTTGAATTGTAGCCAAGAGCTAAAGTCTAGTCTGAACTTTTAAGTGAAGATAATTGCAGTATAAGCAGAGGGAGCTGAAAAGTTTTTGGCAAAAATCCCATCACTGAGTTTCTCATGGTTCAGAAAGAGATTAATGACAGAATATTGGTTGTTCTAATAACTAGAAAAAAAACATACTACATATTTCTTGTGTAGTAAAACATTGATTATCTGCAATCTACCTTACTGGAAACCTTCAATAATCAAGATTTCTCCCCCTATTTCCCATCTTTATCATTAGAAGAAAAGAATAAGAAAACAAATGAGCCTTTGTATGATATATGCGTATATGGAACCATCTAAATACAGAAGGTAACTCATGGTATGACTTCATATGGTCAGACATCTAATATGACTCAGTTCAGGGAATCACCTTCCAAGTACCAATAGTAACCTAAATGGGGAAAAGGACAGGCAGAATCCAGGATAGCCAATGCTGGGAGATTTTGGTTCCAATCTCTTGAAGAGGAATTGGGCTAGATTTATATTTATCTACCACTCCTCAACTGTCTCAAATATATAGGTGTGTTAAGTTCCGAATGACAGCCTAATAACTTCCAAAATATGGAGAGTAGCCCTTAGCTTACATTTATCAGCTTAGACCCTTCCAATCAAATCCTTCTAACAAAGAAAACCATCACCAATAATGGATAGGAGGTGAACTCATTTATACAATAAATTAATGAATAGAAGCTTAATAAATTATATATATATTAGATTAGAACAAAATGATAATAGAAAAATGAGCTTTTTGTTTAGGAGTGAAATAAAACACCTCAGCTCAAAAGAGAAATAATTTTCCCAAGAAGAGGTCCACTTAGCATTCTTTAGTTAAAAGCAATGGATACCAAGGGAAATGCTAGGGTCAAGCTTCCTCTTACATATTTGTGACTACTGTATTGCAGATATATTTCAATTTTTCTGAATCTTAGCATATCTTTCAAGATCCTCCCTTAAAATATATTCTCAATAAAATGAAGTAAGTCATTTATGTAGGAATGCTTCAACATGCTCATTATTCTCTCAATCAAATGGAATCTCACTTCCCTCCCTATATACAGTATTGATATTGTCCCCTTCAAATTGACTCAGTGGGAATATTACATAGTTACTGGGGATTTAGTCTCCCAATTCATTTCCTATGTATGAGTTCAGATACTTTATATATATATATATAATTCATTTTAGGTTAAAGGTTGGATTTTGTCTTGCTAATACATACATCTGGTCATATTACTAGTCTAAAAATTACTAGTCTAAAAAATTTATATTAGCACACATGTATAATTTACACATTTTAAACAAATTGTAAACAATATGGAGCTTATGGTTTTGCATATAATTTTTAATATATTTGTTTATTTAAATGTTTTTTTGGTGATAGTGGTTACTAAATATTGCCTACAGAGTAAAGCAAATGACTTTCACATGAATTCAAGTCCCATCACAATATGTTATCTTTTTCCTCCATATTGTTTATTGTACCCTGCTTTATGCTAGAGATGACATATATTTTCTGAATATGATCATAATCTATTTTCTCTACTTTTCCTTTTGTTTTACAGTTTCTGATACTGTGACTTCAAAATCAAATCTCCAGTTCTTTCCATTACCCTTCTCTAGTAACTAGAGTGTCCACATTTCCCAATCTTGACCTGATGGTGAAAAAGTTTAACTCCATATTGTTCTTTTCTTGTGAGTTCTTTGCCCTATCATATTGCTCATCTTGGCTTGAAAAGCCTCAGTCTTGACTTATTCTCACCAGCCACTGCCTTCATCCCCACATAAGATGCTACTGAGAAAAGCTAGATGAAACTATACTGACTAGTTCCTTGATCAGTTTGTGTTATATGACTTCAGCTACAAGGCAGTATTTTTATACCTCCCTAATTAGCTCACTCTCCCACTTTCTGAGGCTTTTCAAAAACCTTTTCATACCTCATGAAATTTCACATAGCTACTTCCCCCACACTCCCAGGTGAGAACCTTGCCTCATAGTTTACCGAAAAATGATGAGGCTGTTCACTGAGAATCACCTCTTCTCCCCTGCTCTTCATCTCAAATCACCTATATGCTTTCTGCCACTATCTCTTCCTTCCCTCCCATTTCACATAAAGATCAGTCTCTTCTTCTCAAGGCAAACCCCTCTAAACATGTCATCTCATTCCATATTACCCAATAGGATCTCTATCTCTCTCTTTCAACTCCTCCTCTCAATTTGTATTCAATATTTCCCTTTTTAACTGCCTATTTCCCTACTACCTATAAACATAACTGTTTCTCCCATCCTCAAAAATAACTCAAATCTATTCCTGCTTGCTATTGTCCTATATTTTTCCTCCACTTCATTCATAGAATCTTTGAGAAGGCCACCTACAATAGATGTTCCCACTTTCTTTCTCACTCTTTTAACTATTTACAGTCTGACTTCCAACTTCATTATACAACTGAAATGGCTTTCTCCAAAGTTGTCAATGGTCTCTTTTTCCCAATTTATTTTATACTTAGTAACCACTATCACCAAGAAAAAACATTTAAATAAACAAATATATTAAAAATTATATGCAAAACCATAAACTCCATATTGTTTACAATTTGTTTAAAATGTGTAAATTATACATGTGTCCTAATATAAAATATACTTTGCTTTTGAGTTCCCTTTGAATTTGTTTAACTATGATATATTTTTCTTTTGGCTTTGTGGTTTTTTTAATGTAATAGTATCTATCATTCTTATTCTCTTTTTGTTCTCTGTTCATATATTTCCCTTATTTTCTTTATATTTCCAATATTTGTCACTTTTTACTTGCATGATATAATTCATTACATTTAAATATTACAATATATTCAGCCATATCTCCCGATCATTATATTTGTGCTATATCCAGTTATTTTCTGATTATAGCCAAAATTTTCATGAATATTTGCTATGAAGTTTCATCCCTGACTTTTGTCTGTTTTTGCCACTTTTAGCATTGAATCTGTAGTTATTTTTGGTTATTTGCGGCATGTATTAGGAAAGCAAGGAAGTTTCATGCCCTACTCTGCTATCTTTACAAAATATATCGTCAACATTATCTCTTAACTGCCATACCTAATGGGATTTTCTCAATTCTGATTCTTTTGGAATTTTTTGCAGCCTTTGGCATTGTCATTACTCTTTCTTCCTTGACACTTTTTTCTTTCTAGGTTTTTGGGACATCACCCTCCCCAGGTTTTCCTCTTTGATCATACTCCAGTCTCCCTTGCTGTATCTTTTATCCAGGCCATACCCAATTGCTGTGTCCATCCCACAGAACTCTATCCTGGAACTCTTCTCTTTTCCCACTATCCTATTTTCATTTGGCCAGTTCTTCTGCTCCCATGGCTTTAATTATCATCTCTATGCTAATGACTTTCAGGTCTTCTTATCCAGCATAATTTCTCTGCTAACCTCCAGACTTGAGTCTCCAAGTACCTGTACATCAAACTGGAAACCCATGGACATCTTAAACTCAACATGTCCAAAAATTAAGTCATTATCTTTTCTTCACCAAATTGTCCTCTCTTCTTAACTTTCCTATTACTGTTGAGGATATTGCAATCCTCTTAGTTATTAGGCTTATAGCTTAGAGGTCATTCTCAACTCCTCAGTTTATTTCACCACCTCCAAATCCTATATTAAGTTTCTTTCTATGATCTGTTGACTTTACTTTCATAATGTCTTTCAAATACTCTTCTTTCTCCCCTTTTAATAATATTATTACTCTGGTGTAGTACCCCTGTTCATTCAGTAGTTCACTGATTGGCATGCCCACCTCAGATCTTACCCCACTCCAATCTTTTTTCATTTAGCTATTAAAAAAAATTTTCCTAAAGCATATATGTGGCCACATTATTCTACCCTGTCCCCTTCAATAAAATTCAGTGGCTTCCTTTCGCCTTCAGAATTACATACAAATATTTTCTGTTTGGCATTCAAAGCTTTTCATAACCTTCCCCTATCCTCCCTTTTCCATCATCTAACACTTTATTCCCCATATATTATTCTTCAACTCAGTGACATTGGTCTGCTAGTTTTACCTTGAATAAAATGTTCTGTCTCCTGATTGGACATTTTCACTGAATATTCCCCACACTTGGAATGATCTTTCTCCTCATCTGTAGTTCCTTCTCTTTCCCTGCTGTGGCCTTAGTTATCTCCAAATAACATAGCATGTATAAAAGTTGTTTGTGTGTTGTTTAACTCCATTGTACTATAAGCTTTTTGAGAGCAGGACCATCTTTTACCTTTCTTTTCACTCCCAGAATCTAACATAGCATCTGTCACATATTAGGCTCTTTAAAAATGTTAGGTTTTAGTAGTAGTAGTAGTAGCAATCAGTAGTGGTATATTGTACTTCTTAAGGCAGGAATTTGAGCAGTTGGAAAGTTATTGGCCAACAAACAGCAGTGCCTTTTGAAGAAGACAGGCAGTTTGGTTTAATGTGTTGGGAGTATAACTTTTGACACAATTCATTTAGAAAATAATGCTCCTGAATATACAATGCCAATTTCGATTCTAAGTACAAATCTTTTTCCTTAAATGGAGAGGAAATAGTTGATTTGTATAAAAATACTATAATGATTCTATATTGAAAAATAGTGGGTCTCAAAGGTTTTTTTTTTCAGACTCACTAGCTGCCTTCTAGAGAGGTTGCATTATAATAGGGGTGTCAGTGAATGGTAATGGTGTGATAAAGAAAGAACAAAAATAATTCTTGCTTAGATTTCCCATCAACTTTGATCCACAGTTATTTAGCCATTTCATATAGTCTAAGACTCTCACATATAAGAATCTCAGGTCAATTTCTTTACATTGGTACTGCTCTGCTGCTCTTTCTTTAGAGTTATTTGAATCTCTCTGTCTCTGTCTTTCTCTTTCTATGTCTCTCTTTATCAAATTGTTGTGAAGTGTCACATAGAGAATGTAACATTAATTCTGTCCTCTTCTTTATATAGTAGGGAATGGACTCATCAGTTGCTCTAAGATTATAGAGCTACAAAGGCCACTAGAGATCATTTAGTTCAATCTTCTCTATTTAGAGATGAGGAAATTGAGACCAAGATAGATTAAAATGACTTGCCTGAGGTCACAAAGATAGTAGTAAATAGGAAGATTGGAGTTTGATATCTTTTGATTCCCCTTCCAGAGCTCTTTGGCTACTATATCTCACTGCCTCCTTTAATCCCTTCCCTAACTCTTATTTTTTTGATGACCTACCTATGAACAATTCCTGGGATATTTCTCGCCCTCTGTTTTTGTCCACACATTTCCTGCAGGGATCTTACATGCATAGGCTTAGAAGTCAGTGTTCATTGGATAACGGAGGGATTCATATAGCCCTTCTGCTGTACTTAACTAAGGTAGAGGAATGTTTCCTATATTCTGTGGCAAACTGAGTAGAGACTGCTCCAATTCTGTGTCTAAGTCTTGGGTCAGTGAATCAAATTCCCTTAGGCACATTGCTTGTTCTATTCCTGCTTTTCTCTGTCAATCAGTGCCCACCTATGATCTTGCCACTTGCTTTGCCTTTGGCACGTCTAGAGCTCCCTTATCCCCAAAGAAAAGATGAGCAGAGATGATCATTTTGAGTCTTAGCACTAACTCTCCAGCCTTTGGACACCAATCAAAGGTGTTTTTCAAGCAGCAGAAAAAATATGTACAACAGAAAAAATGCATTGTGTCAGGCTGGCTCTATAGTTTGGTGTCCATGGCAACAGGAATGTATGTTAGCTATTTTCTTTTCCTTATTGCAGTGCAAATGCCTCCCTTTCATTATTCAAATGCTCTGCTCCTACTTCACCAGTTTATGAGAAAGTAGTAGCAATGTGAAACTCCAAGGAATTTAAACTGTTGATCACATTTAACTCAGAAACTGGTGTTTCTTTTTAAAAAGCTTAACTAGATCAGAGCAGTTTGATGGCAATAATTAAAAAAAACATAAATATATATTTTTTTTCTTTTAGCATGTAGAGTTGAATGATCCAGTGGCATTTAGCTGTATAAGGGAACAACAACCTCCTGGAGGAATTTGGACTTGGAAACCAAGAGGACTGCATGGTTGACTTGCCTGCAGAGGCTGCAGATGAAACAAACCAACCAACCCTATCTTCCATTTATGTTATTTTTTTGAGGAAATTCAGTGAGCAAAGGTCAATACAATTAGCTCTCTGTTGGCATCTCATGCCATGGCTGTTTTCCCAGTTTATGTTCAGATACTCAGGGTCTTCAGTAATGACTTTTGAATGTTTACTATGCGGCTCATTATTGAGTCACATCTCATTTAGACTCAATAGTGGATTTGGGTGTTTTAGCACCAGCACCATAGGTTCACTCAGAATCCTAGTTTTGGAGCTGAAAGGAGCTACAGATGCCATGTAGTCCAACTGGCTCTCTTTTTGTAGATCAGAGATGTAAAGCACCTTTAAGATTATCTAGCCAGACAATTTCATTGTACAGATGATGAATCTTAGATCCTACGTTTAAGTGACTCGTCAAAAAGTCACACAGGTAGTAAGTATTATAGGCAGGATTTTAACCCAGGGGCAACTAGGTGGTAGAATGAATAGAATGTAAATCTAGGAGGCAGGAAGATGAGTCCAAATACAGCTTCAGACACTTACTAGCTGTGTGATACTGGGCAAGTCATTTAATCCCATTGATCTAAAAAACATCCTGAATCACTACCTTGTTGTGGTAGTTGGACTTATATAGCTTATTAAAACTGAGCCATGCTGTGCAGGTTAACCCAAGACCAGATAGGCCATGGAGGAGAGCTCTGACTCCCCCGTGTCCGCCCAAAAGGTGATTCCCCTAGAGAAGAAAATGGCAAACCACTCTAGTATCTTTGCCAACAAAACCTCGGGGGAAAAAAATAGAGCATGGGGTTGCAGTGTCAGACATGACTGAACAATTGAACAATGTCTTTTGGCTTTTTTCACTGCTTCTATCAGAGGATCTAGAACTATGTTAGAGGTCATCATGTTTAATCCTCTAATTTTACAGTTGAGGAAGTGGAGAAGTGACTTATTTTATGAAATCAAGGAGGTCTGGGAAGCTCCCCAAACATGTTTCCTGCTGACCTGATTCATTCCCTAAATATATATAGCATTGGTGTCTCCTTTATTTTCTACCATGAGAGGTAGTTATTTGAATGTAGATTTAATATAAGGGGACATATATATTATACCATTATTTTGCTCTAAAAGTTCAGCATAAATTCATTGATTAGCTTCCAAGCAGGAATAAGGGTATGTTGGCCTAACTTAGGATGGATCGATTTTGATGGAAACAGTCAGAAGCATGATGCATTTGTTCATCTTTTGGGGGGAATCAGTGAAGATCTTGAAGCAGTTTTAGGGGTAGCATGAAAGCTCAGCAAGGATGATTAGCAGGAAGTAAGGGAGGCACAGAAAGTTTCAGTGAAATCGTAGTTTTGTATTTGGGTGACGCTATAGCCACCTGACTTTTAAATGTTTGAATTCTGGAATCTACCATCACAATAAATGTCCTGGAGTGGATGAGGGAAATAAGATAGGGATTTCCTATTTGTAACAAAAAGGAGAGAAGTGTTCCATTCAGAAAACAATTAAAAAACAGTTCTCATATATTACAAGTAGATCTTTAGACTGACTTCACCTGTTGTTTGCCAATGGATACCCTGCCCGCTCAAGTTTATCTTTACCATTATTCTTTATTTTTATGTAGACAGCTATCTTATAAGAGAAGATAGGAAGTTGTAGAGTACATTTTAAGTTAAATGATACATCAGCATTTATAATTGTATATTTTATATATGTACAAAGTTCATTATGGATGCATGTGTCACTTCAAACTGATATGCTGAAAAACAGAACAAGAGACAGGAGCCCTGGGTTCTAGTCCTTGTTTGAAAAAACTATTTATTGGGGATAAAAAGACAGAAATGAAACAGTTGTTGCCTAGGAGCTGACATTTTATAGCCACTAACTCATTGTTACTCTAGGCAACCCATTTGAATATTTTGGGCCTTAGAGGCAGACTGAACTAAATGATCCTTTTTATACTTCCTTCTTGTTTTAAAAGCATTCTATTATTCTTTTTATCAATATGGACATAAAACAGGCTTTCAGGGAGACACTTAACTGATAAACATTATAGTTCGGTTATATCTAGGGGATGGATGTGAACAGTAATGGTCATTCATTTTTCCTGGCTCCTCTTATTAATGCTGTAGCCCTATCCATCTCTGAAGCGTAGAACTATGGCTCTTAAAGGAAAGTTTTGGCATAGTCGGGAGCCATTATAATTATCTTCACCTAATATGGTCACTTGGATCCTCCTTGGTCATTCTTTTTTCATTGGCCATTATTAATATTTTGACTACATTGGTCTAAAAATGAGAACCAGGATTTCAGGGCCTTAGAATATACTTACTAAGCCCTCTACAACACCATTTCCACTTAGACCTGCTCTGTAGAACAATAGGAGACACAGTCCTCAAAACACCATTAGGAAAATGACAAGTTATCACAGGCATGGTGATTGCTTAAAAATCACATAATCTGAGTTGGAAGGACAATCAGTGGTCTAAGGTCACTCTGCAATGTGACTACTGAGATACCAGGGCAGATAGTCAGATGGTATTAGAGAACTATGGGAAAGTCAGAGGGTTCTGGGTGTTAGCAGAGCACCTGGGACTGTGAAAATGGAGGATTTCTTGAACTGTGGTATGTTAAACCAATCTAGTGTCCACACTAAGTCTGGCATCAGTATGGTGAGCCAATGGGAACAGAGGGGTAGAACTATGGCTCTTAAAGGAAAGTTTTGGCATAGTCGGGAGCCATTATAATTATCTTCACCTAATACGATCACTTGGATCCTCCTTAGTCATTGTTTTTTCATTGGGCATTATTAATATTTTGAGGTCACTCTGCTCTTGTTACCTGAGAAGGGTAAAAACATCCCTAGGCCAGAAATGGAACATCTCAAAACTCCTTCAACCTTCATTAATGGGATTAGACTCATGAGTGGTCCCTATTCTTTCAGATTGTGCAAAATACAGATACTCTTCTTCAAAAAAAGGTCAATGGATATTTTCTGAACAGGATGTGCCCTTGCTAGGAAAGGATCTGAATAATAGTGAGAAATATACTTGAATTGGGAGGGAAATATGGAAAAGCTGGGAAGCCCCATCAATGTGGTTTTATGGTATAGATTAGTTGGTATGGGGGCAAGAAAGGGCTATTGGTCAGTAGTGTTGGCATCAATTTGGATCATGCTTGTGTAAGTTAGCCCACATATACACAGTGTATACTGGTGAAGGGAAGAAGCAATGATTATAGAATATCAAATTTATTCTAATCCTACCTCTCTGAATAATATTAACTGAAATTCTAGTTGTTCTTCCCATAGAAGAATGATGCTAGGACTCATAATAATGAATACAATGATAATAACTTTACATGGTAAGCCATTTAAAACCCAGATCTTCTTTCCCACTCCCTTTTGATAGATGTTGCCCAACCTCTTTTCTATTAAGATTTCTAGTAAATATTTTTACTTTTGGAGCAAACCTTTCCTCACCCTAATTTTTTGTGTTTCTTCTCCATAGTTTCACTCAACTATTACTTATTCATACTTACTGAATTTATGAAGCACATATTCCAAAAAATTTCAAAAATTTTCAATGTATGTTAGAAATAACTACTCAATGTTTTCTCACTATTTCATTACTATCAATCAAGCATTTATTTAATAAGCATTTATTAAACACTTAATATGTGCTAGGCACTGTGCTGTTAAAGATACAAAAAAAAAATCAAAAGATAGTCCCTGCCCTCAGGGACCTTATGCTCTAATGGGGGAGACAACATGTAAACAAATATATACAAAGCAAGCTATATTTTTTATAAATAGGAAATAAATAATAGAAGGGAGACACTAGCATTAAGAAGAAATGGAAAAGGCTTACAGTAAAAGATGGAATTTTAGTTGATGCTTAAATGAAATCAAGACAGTCAGTGGACTGAGAGGGAAAACATTTGAAGCATAGGTGACAGCCAGAGAGAATTACAGGAATGGAGAAATACAGACTTATTTGTGGAATATCCAGGGGGCCAGGGACACTAAATTGTACCCGACAGGAAGTAACACATAAGAAAACTAGAAATGTGAGGGGGCTAGGTTATGAGAGGCTATAAATGCCTAATACAGCACTTTGTTTTAGCTCCCAAAAGCAATAAGAAGCCATTGGAGTTTATTCAGAAGAGGCATGGGACCTGATTTTTAGGGAAATCACTTTAGTGGCTGAATGGGGGATGGATTAGAATGGGGAGGAACTTGAAGTAGACAGATTCATCAGTAGGGTATTATGATAATTAGGGCATGAGGTGATGAATGGTGGCAGAGTCAGAGGAGAGAAGGGGGCATATTTCAGAGATTTTGTAAAGGTGAAATTGACAGACTTTGGGAAAAACAGGGTGACTCTTAGTTTGGCTCTTGAGAGACTTAAAAGGATGGTGTTGCCCTCTGTGACAGGAGAGTTTACGAGAAAATATATTTGGTTTGGACATAATGAGTTTAAGATGTCTCCTGGACATCTAGTAAAGATGTCTAGATACTAGATATTTTTTATGAAAATTTCTCTTTTAAGTCTTTTTTTAATGCCTCTCACCCTTCCTCTCATTTCTTTCAGTGTCCCCACCCTTGCATTGGCTAAACTGAATAAAGAAAGAAACAAACAAAAAACCCCAACAACTTAAAACTGACCAATGTATTTTTCTTTGTAAAATTAGTCTCATCAGTAACTGATGAAATTCAATTTCCCTGGTCAGGAACAAACTAGTAATCATAATTTTATGATGCTTATGGTTATGAGAAATGTAGAATAAATAAAAATGATCTCTACAACTATCAATAGATTCATTAAAATCCCCCCCCCCAAAACCTAAGGGAAATGGATGAAATAAATGTCAATACAATAGCATGGTGTAATGGGCAGAGTGCTAGATCTGGAGTCAAAGAATCTGGGTTTGTATACATATTTGGTTATTGTTCAATGCAGTGGTGTCTGTTTCTCTATGACCCTATAGACATTACTTGCCATTGGGTTTTCTTAGCAAAGATACTAGATATTCTCCGGTGGACTAAGGCAAACAAAGATCAAGACATGCCCAGGGTCACACAGGTAGTGGTATAATGATTTCCTGGGACAAGATGGACACTACTTTGAGTGACAAGACTGTCAGCTGGAGACCTCGGAATGTACCCAGGTGCCGTGAGCCAGGACCAAAAATCAGTTGGAGCCAACCATATAAATACCCATCATGCACAGAACAACACGGCTCGGTCTGGAGCGATCTTGGAAGGTGGGAGGTCAAGAGGGAGGGTAGGCCCTATACCTGCAATCCATCTGCCTTCCTTGAGAGAGCTAGAGAGCTATTGCAACCACCATCAATAGAGCTGTGAGAGAACACTACTGCCAGCCAAGAAGATCATCAATAGCCTTCCCTAATCTTTGGCTTGGCTGTGGCCAAGTCAAGCCAGAGTTAGAGAGAGGGTGAAGAATCTCCAGTCTCTACCTGATCTAGCAATCTCTGTAGCTTTAATCATTTATTTAGAATGTTAGCAATAAGGTTCCCAAATCCTCCATCCTTTCCCTTGTTCCTAACCCTGTTAAGCTAGAACCAAATATAATTGTTTTATTATGGAAAATTCTCCACCCTGTCATTTTCCATAATACATTGTTTGTTACAAAGTACCTTTCCTGAGTGGTGAATATACCTAAAGCCCTAGGGAAGGGGAGATAATCACACAGTCAGATCCACAGCATTATTCAATCAGCTCACCAATAGCCCTTATCAATATTCATTCCAACTCCAGGCTGAAGAACTAGAGAAGTTGATTACACCCACAACTTCTCAGTGGTTCTCTGTCTGGGCAGCTGTTAAATGGAGACTACTGACAGGCTCAGTTTAGTAAAGCCTGTCAGGTGGGGAGAGGCATAATCCTTCTGCCAGCAGCACCCACACAGAGGCCTATGGGTGAGAGTCTGTCTTTCATTCCCAATCCATTCATCCTAATTTTCTTTTAACAGTAGTAAAATATCTGATGAATTTGAACTCAGGTCTTTCTGACTCCAGGCTCAATATTTTATCTGTTGAGTCATCTAACTGCCATACATATGTATACACACATATATACATATATGAATATTGTTTATATATGTATGCATATGCACATTTACTATATACATACATATGAACACAATTATATACATTAAACATATAATCTTCCCCATTAGAATCTTTTTGGCTTTTTTTGTGTGTCCCTAGGGTTTAAGTTAGTCAGGGACATATGATCAGTGCCTAATGTTGTTCCTCCTCCATTTTTGACAAGGACCTCTGAAGTCATGGGATGGTATCTTGGCTTGCATGTGAATTTTTTTTTAAACCCTTGTACTTCGGTGTATTGTCTCATAGGTGGAAGATTGGTAAGGGTGGGCAATGGGGGTCAAGTGACTTGCCCAGGGTCACACAGCTGGGAATTGGCTGAGGCCGGGTTTGAACCTAGGACCTCCTGTCTCTAGGCCTGACTCTCACTCCACTGAGCTACCCAGCTGCCCCTTGCATGTGAATTTGATTAAAATAAGGCAGAGTTTCATAAAGTCACCAGTCTTGCTCTCTAAAAGTCAACCACAACAGTAACAATAAGATTAACGATGACTGGCGATGCAGTGGATGACCATGATGTCTTCAGTGTCTGACCAAGCTCTAAGCACTCTACAGTGACAGCTCAACTTTTATCCATGCTTTTCAAATGAACTAGAAGACAAGATGTCCCAAGAAACAGGAATTTGTTAGAAGATAAGTCAAAGAGGCCTATTCCTATAGAAAAGCTTCTGTTGGCATGAGGACAAATGCTATGAAGTTGTGTCTTAAAGAGAGGGACTATATGAACAGGAGTTAAGGAGGAAATCCATTCAACGTATAGGTTATGGTCAGTAAAACCTAAGTAGTCCACCTAACCTCTCCCTGAAAAAACAAAAACAAACAAAAAAACTCTCCAATCACAAAGTATTCACTATTTCCTGATTTAGCTTTTGGGTAGCTTGACACATAGGAAGGGTTTTTTATCCCAATAATTCTAAATTTTCCTCTGCATTTTTATGGGATCATAAATTCAGAAGGTATCTTGGAGGCCATTGAGACTAAGATCATTTTGCAGATAAGGAATCTGATACCCAGAGAGGTAAAGTAATTTGTCCAGTTTCATGTGGGCAGTCTGACTATGAGTATGAGTCCAATCTAGGAGGTCTCCCTGACTCTAAACAGTCATCAGCCCTCTATCACTACACCTTTGCTCTTGGTTCTTCCCTCTAAGACTAACAGAACAATTCTAAAGCTTCTTGAAGGCCACCCTTCAAACACTTGAAGACAACTGTCATGTACCCCCACTGAATTAGATCTTCTCTAGGCTAAACAGCCTCAGATCTTTCAACTGTCCTTTGTCCTGGACTCAAGACCTTTCACCATCCTTGTTGTCTTTCTCTATATAATCCCTACTTTATTTCAGCATTTTATCATGACTTTAATGCTTACAACTGAATATAACACTTCAGATTGGCCTCACAAGAAAAAACTTCATAGTATAACTATCACTTCCTTCTCGGAAACTGAGCATCTCTCCTCATCTAGTCCCCCTCCTCTCCTCTTCCCAAAATGTTGACTCATATTGGACTTGTAGTCCACTAAAAGCCTAGATTTTTTGGGGTGGGGAAAAATGCCTTTCAGTTCTGTCTCCTCTCTTGCACTTTGTGATGGTAAGTTATATTTGAAGCCCAAGTATAACATTTGGGGGAGGGGAGTCTATTCATTATTAACTGTCTATTAAGTTTCATCATCTTAGATTCAGCACAGTATTGTATCCTGTCAAGTTGTTTTGGGATGCTGACTCTGAAAATGACTGGTGTTCTTTTCTTAGTAAAATCAATCTCATCAGTAACTTATGAAATTCAATTTCCCTGGTCAGGAACAAAGCAGACAATCACCATTTTATATTTATGGTTATGAGAAATGTGGAATAAATAAAAATATTCTCTACAACTATCAATAGATTTGTTAACCTTCTTTAAAAAATACCCAAGAAGATTGATGAAATAAGTGGTAATATAGCAGCATGGTGCTGTGGGAAGAGTGCTAGTTTTGGAGATAGGGAATATGGTTTATGCACGTATTCACATGCATATTATTTCCTTCATTAGAATGCTAGCTTTTTGAGAGCAGGGGAAAATGGGCTTCAATTTTGTTACCTGGAGTTGAGTTAATTATTTCTCACAGTGTTGTGTTGTTGGAAATTTAATAAGTCAGCCATCTATTTCTTTATCTAAATCACTGATTTAAAAAGTGCTATGTAGCATAGGACCTAAATTCATGGGAATAACCTCCTAGAGACCTTTTTCATCTCCATCTTTTCTAGAAGAGTTTCAGATACTTTATCAAGTGCTTTGCTAAAATCTAGGTAATCCTTATCTGATTCATTCCCCTGATCCACCAGTTTAGTAAACAACAAAAATAGGAGGAAAAAAGATTAGGCTTGAACAGGCTGTTATGATTGTTCTTGAAACTATGTAATATTTTTATGAATCGATCCTTAGCTTAATCTCTCCTAGAATTTTTCCAGGAATTGAGTGTAAATTAGTGACATATAATTAGTAGATTGCATTCTCTTCTCAATTTGGAAAGTAAGATCAGTATATATCTACCTTTAGTTCTACAGAACCTTGCACTTTTCCATGATCTTGCAAAATCATTGCCAGTTGCTCAATAATTAATTCTTACTTTTTTTTTTAGAATCTAAGGCTTGAATACAACTCAGTTTATTTTATAGTTGGGGAAATGGATGTTCAGATTGATTAACTGATTTGTTCAAAGTTACAAAAGTATTAAGTGGCTGAGCTGTGATTAGAATCCAGATCTGCTAATCCTTTATCTTTCCTTTTGCAAAAACAGATTGTTTTATATCAAATTTCTCATTTTGTATTTCAGCAGTGGGTCTCAGATTCTACTTCCTTATTTTGTTCCAAGAATCTCTGTTAAACTGCATCACTTTTACATTGCTTTTCACATTTCCCCCCTTATTTTTCAATTTGTTTTCCTTCTAGACAAGTAAACCTACTCTCATTTATGTGGGTATATTATCTTATTTCATGCAATTCACTTTACATCCTGCCAAATCACTGTACTCTTATTCTTAAAATTAGATTTATGTTCTTTATAGTAGTAACGTTTTTCATCAACCTCGTTAACTTTTATCTTTCATTTTCCTCATCTATAAAATAGTAATAATTAGTCTTATAGTATCTGTCTTCTAAGGTTTTTCTGAAGATCAAATCAGGGAAAGACCATTTGTTATAGCTCTGTCTGACCATTTACCCCCTGGAACTTGGCAAATACTACAAATTGGGGCTTGATTTATAGTTTTATTAATTGTTAATATTTAAGACAGTGATATAGAAAATGTTAATTATACAAATTAAACTTAAAAATGTTTCATGGGAACATTTCCCTCTATAGACCTGATTTTTAAACATTTATCAGCACACTACTAGATAGCAGAAATCAGCTGATGCCATTCCCTTTCATATCCTTTCCTTTCCCCTAACATTTTATAGATGAAATGGAGGTCTAAGAAGATTAAATGACTCATCCAAGGTCATACAGACTGACAGTGTATATAGTGGAACCAAGATTCTTACTGAGATCTTTAATTCAAATCTAAGTTTTTTGTCTCATCCTATAAGATATGCTTATTTTCTGACATTCCTGAACAATTAACTTTCCTTACAATACATAGTGTTCTTCCTACATTCCATTTAAAAGAAAGATGGAGGGAATGAAGTTGTTGTTGGTAGAAATTTAGTCCTCATGGCTTCAGTAAGAGATCCAAGGTTCTCCCTCTTTTGTCCCTCAAATCAGGTTATATAGTTAATAATGCAAGTCTAATCCATAAATACTGCCCCTTTGAGATTTGTGAATAAATATTTCATAATGACATTCAGCTCTGTGTGGGACAGGAGAAAGAACATCAGATTTGGAGTCAAAGGATCTAGATTTAAATCCTAGTTCTATTAATTATTATCTGTGTGATATAGGACAAACCACCTTCATTTAGTCTCAGTTTCCTCATCTGGAAAATGAGGGGACTGAAGGCTTCAAAGGTCTCTTCTATTTTTAAGTTCATTGTCCTATAATTAAATTTTGATCCTTTAGCTTTTCTTTTCTTTTTTTTTTTTGCAAATATTTAAATCTTTATAATGAGAAAAACATGAGTCATGATTCTTCTAACTTCTAAGTTGTTATGTGTAATGCAGGAAACCTAATCAAAGTTGTCAGGCAAGTTGAACTGCAGTAGATATCACGTTTCGAGGAGCTGGTCTCTACCATGGTGATTGCTACAGCATCCTGCATCCTTGTCTTTTCTGTCAACTATTCCTTTACTCTCTTCCAGTTCCATAAGTATTAGATCAGCATGGAACTCATCAATTCTCTTTGCCTCCAAGCAAAGGCTGTGTGTCCAAACTTCTACATCTATTTCAAGTGTGGAATCAGGTGCTGAAAAACATAAGAAATATGATCGCAATAAGAGGAAATCAATAAGGTTAGCAATCCTTACACATTTAACTTACTCATGTCTGATGCTGAAAACAAAGACATTTATATTGTAGAAGAGGGGAGGCTCTTGGTAAATTCTTCAACTAGTACGTTTGAAGATGAGACTGGCCTATCAGCCAAGTTGCTGCCAGTTTTAGTCTTCTATATCACTCAAATTTGGATTTAAATACATTAAAGTGGGATAGTTTACTTCTGCCAGCCAGAACACCATGACCTATCACTTGTTTCCTTGTTTTTTATTCATAGTCAAGTAAAGGAAAGGATTTATTTACCAATTTCTTTAAGGTTCAGTCTTAATTTTGAAATCTGTAATTTGTATTGCTAAGGCAAAAACATGGAGAGGGAAGAGAACATGGCAGAATTAATAATCTTTTATATCCATGTACCATTTCTATAGCCAGGGATAGTAGGAAAAACAGCTTAAGACTTTTCCCAATTGAAACAATATTATACAAGTATAATCCCAAATCACAGTTGGTTGTTTTCAAAAGGAGGTGATCCAAGAAATAGGAAGAAAAGGAGGAGAAAGCATTGGGATGATGCAAAAAGTCCAAAATGTCATAGCAACAACAAGAAGCAAAAAATACTTTATATTGTGTGGGTAAGGGAAGGTAAGAACAGGAACAAGAACTTATTTTTATATAGTGTTTTATATTTTATATTTATATTTTAATCATACAACTTGACATCTGAGGCCACATGACATGTTAGCTAGAACCAGCCTTGGAGTCAGGAAAGCCTATATTTAAATCTCACTTCTGACACATACAAGCTGTGTGATCCTAAGCAAATCATATAACCTTTTCAGATAACTCTAAAAGTAGAAGCAGAGCAGTTGTCAATCAGCACTGGAAGAGGGAGTTGCCTTACCATGGAATTTTCTAAATCAATTTTAAAATAGGAATACGTAAAAATAATTAGAAAAAAAAAGAACCTTTAACAGAACAGAAATGACTAATGTGGGCAGGGGAAGGGGTGAAGTAGCAGGGTAGCTGGGTAGCTCAGTGTATTGAGAGCCAGGCCTAGAATTGGGAGGTCCTAGTTTCAAATCAGGCCTCAGATACTTCCTAGTTGTGTGACCCTGGGCAAGTCACTTAACTGCCATTGCCTAGGTCATACCACTCTTCTGCTTTGGAACCAATACATAGTATTGATTCTAAGGCAGAAGGTAAGGGTTTAAAAAAAGTGACTAACAGGGAATTGATGATTCCCAAGATAAGAAAATAGATTATAAGAAGGGTCCAGGTGAACTTCCATCCTAAAAAAATTGGGAAGAGGTGATTACTGAACTAGTTAGCAATTTTTGAAAAGTGGAAAATAGGAGAGATACAATTAGTCTGACAAAGAGCAAATGTCATGATTAAGAAAAAATAAGAGAAGGAAGGAAGGAAAGAGGAGGGAAGGAAGAAGAAAGGGAGGGTGAGAAAGAAGGAAAAAAGAAAAAAGGCAGGGGGAAAGTCTGCAAACTATACACTAGTGAATTTAACTTCAATTCTTAGGAAATTTTCTAGAAAAAAAATCTTCAAAAATATGGCTGGCAAACATCTAGAACTGGAGCCAGTGATTACAAAGAATAAGATGGCTTCAGCAAGAATATGCCATGCTGGGTTAATTTCATTTCTGTTTTTTAAATGTTTGCCTTCTCTTTTCTTGGCTTTATTTTTATAAGATAACTAAATTAGTAGATGAGGAGGATTTCATAGTAATAATTTATTAAGATTTTAGTAATACATTTCATGCTTTTCTCTTGACAAGGATGGAGATGCAGATTAGACAATAATACAATTGGAGAGATTCAGAGCTGGCTGGATGTCCAGATGATATTTGATGTCACTGTGGCAGAAGGTCTCTGGTAGAAAGTTGGAAATATCTATGATTGGCATTGTTTTGTTTAACATTTTTATCCTACATGGTAAGCTCATCATATTCATAGATGACATGAAGCTATAAGAATTAGCTAAGACATTGTATGAAAGAATGTGGGTCCAAAAGGATGTTGGCAGGCTAGAACATTGTGCTGAATATAGGGGAAGGAGAAAGGAGTAAATATTTATTAAATACCTACTATGTACCAGGAATGTGCTAAGTACTTTATAGGAGATAAAATTCAATAAGGACAAATGGAAATTACTAGGGTGCCAAAACCAACTATTCAAGTATAATACAGGAGAAGCTTGAATAGACCACAGTTTTTCTGAAAAAAAAAAATCTGGGGGTTTTAGTGGACTGCAAGCTCAAAATGAACCAGCACCATAGTACAGCAGCCAAAAATGTTAATGGGATCTTTGGCTAACTCAAGAGAGATACTAGCTTCCCAGAACAGAGATGTGTTCATCTCCCTGTGTTCTGACCTTCTCACGCTGCCTCTAGAGTATTGTGTCCAGTACTGGGCTACATGGTTTATGAAAGACATTAATAAACTAGAGAGTGTTCAGAATAGTGCAACCAGAATCCATGTCATGTGAGAATCAGTTGACAGTGCTGGGCATGTTTAACTGGGAGAAAAGAACGCTCTGTAATGAAGATTTATTTTAATTCTATAGACTTAATCAAGCTGGCATAGGTTTAATACTCTCCCACAAAAGTGTGAGTCTGAACTCCTTGCTCTTGTAACTTCACTTTTCACTTACATTCAGGAGCAACTTACCTAAAAGTCAAGCTTTGTCTTGTAATTGTTCATGTCCAGCTCTTCATGACCCCATTTGGGATTTTCTTGGCAAAGATAATAGAGTAGTTTGTCATTTCCTTCTCTAGATTATTTTATGGATGAAGAAACTTAAGTAAAGAGGGTAAAGTGAGTTGCTCAGGGCTACACAGCTAATAAGTGTTTGATTTCAACTCAGAAAAATGAGTCCTGACTTCAATATTGGTACTCTATCCACTGCACCACCTAGTTACCCTACATCCTTTACTTGGGTACTGGAAGAGTCAGATAGGATTGATTGACTAAACAAAAATTCCTTAAATAGCCTCCAGTTATTTGAGTCTCGGTTATATTCTTTAACTATTTGTTATAGTATTGTCCATCTTTGCAACTCTTTCTCCCCACCCGTATGTAATTCAAATCAGATTCCTTTGGAACCTCACCTACCATCCACTCAACCCAAATTTTAGTTTATTCAACCAAAGCTGATGCAGACAACTCCCTCTGTCTGCATGGCAATCATAAAGGACATTCCCAATTTCTGAAGGGGGAGATGCCAAGGTAGTTCCCATCCTACCTCCTTATTAAAAAATCTACCAATTAGAATGTTTTGCCCTTTGCCAGTGGAAGTCCAAATGGTGCACTCTTAGGTCAATACAAAGGAAAACACACTTAAATATAAAAGATCTAGTCACTCATGAGTCATTTGGCAGAACTGAAGCAGAAGGTACTGAGGCTGCCATTTCCTTGCACTTTGTTAACAGATTTGGACCCTCAGGTGATACACTGCTAAAACTGAGAAATTTTGAACCTTAGTCTACATTTGTTAATTTCTGTTGCCATAGGAGGGACATGATAGATGTCTTCCAATATTTAAAAGGCTTTCATGTATGGGAAAGACTGGACTTGTTCTATTTTGCCTCAAAGCAGAATCGAGAGTAAGAATTGAAAATTACAAAGAGGAAAACTTAGGTTCAATATGAAGAAATTGTTCTGGCAATATGAGCTATCAAAAAGTAGAATGGGCTGCCTCAAGAAGAGGTAGGTTCTTCTTCCTTGGAGAGATATTCAAGAAAAAGCATGTATGATCAACTGTCAGGTACATATATATATATGTATATATACATATACATATATATATATGATGTGTGTGCATATATATTTACATTTATATATATATATACGCCAAATGTTAGGTATATAATTATATCCTTTTGCATATGGAATGGACATTCAGGTTCTTTCAACACTCAAGTCTTGTGATTTTTTGACATTCATTTCTCACTTTGGGTTTGCAAGGAGCTTTCCATACATCATTTCATTTGAGCCTGACAACACCCTTGGTCTGTGTTATAGTTCCCATTTTACAAATGATGAAACCGAAGTTTGGAAATGACCAGTTTGTCACCTTCATGAACCTGCGAAATTAATTTTGTTCCTCAGAGGCTCGATTTCCTCATCTGGAAAATGAGGTGGTTGGACCAGATGACCTAATGGTCTTTGATAGCTCTCAATCTATGATCCAAAAGATTAAGTGAATTGGCCATACGAACAGTAGTAAATATCTGAGGCAGGAGTAAAACCTTAACATCAAATCCAGTGCTCTATCTACCATATCATATAAACTCTTGCAATGCACTGACCATAGAGTTTTGGGAGGTAGGTAGAACAAATATTATTTCCTTTGTAAACAATAACAACAATGAATAACATGAAACTATTCTTTTTTTTAAACCCTTACTTCTGTGTTAGAATCAATACTGGGTATTGGTTCTAAGGCAGAAGAGCAGTAAGGACTAGGCAATGGGAGTTAAGTGACTTGCCCAGGGTCACACAGCTAGGAAGTGTCTGAGGCCACATTTGAATCCAGGACCTCCTGTCTCTAGGCCTGGCTCTCTATCCACTGAGACACCTAGCTGCCTCCTCATAAACCTATTCTTAAGGTTCTATAAGTTTTTAAAACATTGTGCTACCCCATATTCTTCATTCTGGGAACAAAGATGGTAATAGTACTAACAGATGAATGTACCTTGACTTTTAAAATTTTTTTTCTTTTGTTTTGTTTTCTTTAGTCTTAGGGACTGAAAAAAATGTAGTGATCCCTAAATATGTAGTCCTTATCTTTCTTCTTCTGTCTAGCCTTTCCTGTAGAATATTTCCACCTGGATATTTTGTAGATATCTCAAGTTCAACTTGTTCAAAATAGAACTCATTCATTATCCCTGCTTCCTTCTCCTTTTCCCATTTACTCCTTGTCCAAACTTCCTAATTTCTTTTGAGGATGCCATCATTTTCCAACTCACCTGAGTATTATGCTTATCCTTTTGTTCTCTTTTATCAGCCATTTCTGACCAGTTGCCAAATTTTGTTTGCTCTACCTCCATAAAACCTTTCATATCCACTCTCTTGTCTCCACCTCTACAGACATTACCATCATTCAGGCCCTCATCACCTCTCATAAAAACTATTTAAATAACTTTGTAATTGGTATCTCTGTTTTTAGTTTCTTCCCTCTGAAACCCAACCTCCACACAGCTACCAAAATAATCTTTTGAAAGCAAATGTTTGACCATATCACTTCTCTATTTAAGAAGTCTTAGTGGCTCCCCATTAACTGTAGGTTAAAATGCAGACTCTTCAGCTTGGCATTTAAATAAGACCTTAACTATCAGCCTCCAGGATACCTGTTCAGGCTAATTTCATATCACCACTTTTCACATACTCTCAAGTTCCAGCCAAATTGATGTGTGCATACTGTTCTCTGACCTCAGAATTTTAGTTCCTACTTTTTCCTCTTTGTATAGGATTCTCTTGAGGCCTGAAATTCTTTTTTTTTCCCCACCACCATCTCTTAGAATACTTATACATATGTTGCCCCAAGTCCTAGGGGAAAACTAAACCAAAACAAAAACAAAAGCCTTTTCTTCATCCCTCTATTTCTCCATATTTTGTACCTTCTCAAATTATCTTATATTTTGTTTTTGTAATTTACAATCTCATGTCTCCTCCTTGTCCTAATAGAATTGAAGTACATGGAAGGAAGGAACTTTATATTTAATCATTTTAACTTTCAATCTCCAGCATGTAACACAGTGATTTAAATAATGGAATTATTTAGAAAATGCCAGTTGAATGAATAAATGAGTGAATGAGCCAACTAATTAACAATTTTTACTGTTTTGTTTATAATTCTCTATCCTATAACCCAGGCAGTTCATTTGTGACATGGCTCGTCAGTATTAGGACATCCATCCATGGGACAGAGTAGGGGGGGTTTGACTTCATTAGTCAACCAATCAAATAAACCAAAACAATGGAATGAGGCAGTAACACATGGATGGGGATTTTAACGATCATGATCAAAATACTCTTTTGTGAGTTAAACCCAGAAACTTTTCCAGAGGAACTTTAGGAATAAATATAACCAAAAGGCGGAGCAGAACCAGGGCTTGCTCGCACACATTTAGCAGCTTGAGGGTCAATGGCAAGTCTTGAATTCCATTTTTCACAGACATCTACAATAAAGCCCCAGAGCTTCAGTCAATAATTCAAGTACCCAAAGCCCCTTCCAGGTTTTCTCACATCACTTTGCTGATCTAAGCTCATCACTTTAATATACTGATTGTGGTAGGAACTTTTCTTATGGGTTTTTTTTTTCATGCCTAGTATGATAGTCAAGAAAACATTTGGCACTATAATTTTAGCAATAATTCTTAAGAGCTACGTTTTTTGATTTGAAACTACAAATTCTCCTTTTAGATGGCCAGTCATCTGGAGATACAGTGATTCCTTACCTATTGAGGGAGTTACATTCCAAAGACCTCCAGGATAGGTGAAAATCCATGAAGTAGTGGTGTCATATTTATTTTATTTTATATATATATGTATATTTAAGGCTTTATAAATCCTTCCCACTCTTTTTCACACTCTTATTAACCTACAGTCACTGAGCTAATCAACACCCAAGATAAATAACACAGTGCTATGGTTGGTTGCCTTTCATTCCATTAGCCAACAATGTGCCGAGATAACTGTAACTCTATGACACAGAATTATATATATATATAAAAATCCCAATAAAGTGAAACCACAATAAGTAAACTGTAATATAGTAGGGGATGACTGTAACTGGTGGTTCATGGGTGTTTACAACTAGCCTGTAGACTTTTAAAAATGATACTAATCTTAATATTATGGAGTGCCTTTCTTCACTTTTATTTGAGATTTGAATAATAGATTTGTACTATACAATTAAAATAAAACAATAAGGATTTCAATCAAAATCTCACTAAATGTTGTCTAATTCAACCCATGAATTTTGGAAATATTTTGCTTTGTTTTATTTTATTTATTTATTGTTTGTTTTTTAGGGTAAAAAATAATATGTATGCAATGAATATGAGTTTCCTCATTTATATTCAGTTTCCTCATTTATAAACTGGGAATAATAATGGGTATAAATCAACTTAGCACTCCTACAGTATTATCTCAATATCAGCTATTACTATAATTATGTCATTATTCCAATCGTCTCTAATGAAGTTCAGAAGGAAGTAGTTCTAGTAAAAATCCCTATCTTCTTTTTATTCTTTTGCAGACTATTGCACAGGTAGATAAAAATGATACTTTTTGGATTTAAATAAAAGAATTAGGATTTAAACTTACTTTGTGAAGGCTCATTGAAAGTATCTTCAGAATATCTCCAGTAGGGGCAGCTAGGTGGCTCAGTGGATTAAATAGCTAGGTCCAGAGATGGGAGATCCTGGGTTCAAATGTGACCTTAGATACTTCCTACCTTTGTGACCCTGGAGGAGTCATTTAATCCCAATTGTCTAGTTTTTACAGCTCTTCTGCCTTGGAACCAATATACTCTATTGATTCTAAGATAGAAAATAAGGTTGTTTGTTTTTTAAATGAATTTCTCCAGTATCAGACAGGATTTTATCACATATAATTATTATTCTTGAAAAATCATTCTTATCTTGCTCATAGTTCAGATAGAAAGAGCCCTGGGAAAGGTAGCCAAGATTTTCTTATTATAATGTATTTTAAGTTGACTATTAACTGTCTTTTTGGTTGAATAAAGATACTTGGATATAAGCTCATCTATGAGCTTACAAAAAAGCATATTTGTTATATTCTACGATTAAGAGTCAAATTGATAAGGATGCTATGTACCTCATCGTATTTTCAGATTATTTTTATTTCTTCCTCTAGTTCTTTGTACTTTGAAAGCTTTTTGTTTTGTATTACTTGGATGTAATGATTATTTGGCATGATGATATCTATTGAAAACAGCATTCTTAAGTTTTTATGGATCAATGTCATGTCTGGCCAATTGTGTGCAGTAATTCAGCCTTTGATGATGTTCCAATTCCAGTATAGTTTATATCTTTTTTTGTCCTGGTTATTTTGAGGTCTGTATTTGTTAGTAGAAGGATTTCTCTTCTGACAGTCATGGATGGGAGTAAAGCTTCTGATGTACGACTCAAGCCAACAGGTTGTTTCTAGCTAGGTTTTTGATAGGTGCTAAATTTTGGCATCCTGCAGTGATGAATTGCATAGTCTTTACTATTTCTTTGTATAATCTGCCTTGACTCCCTTTAAACCCCAGCAGATAGATTGGATATGAGACAACTGACAAATAGGTGGCAAAATAAGTGAACCCTAAATTTGGAATCAGTTCTGAGTTAAAAGCTAATTTCAGATACTTATTAAATTTGTAACTAAAGACGTTGCTTAATTTCTCTCAGCCTCAGATTATTCATCTGTAAAGTGAGATTAATAATAGTCCTGATCTTACAACATTGTTATGAGAATCAAGAGCTAACACATGAAAACTACTTTAAAACATTATATAGAGACTATTATATTTCTTGCTATCTCTAAATAATAGGACACCTGCTCACCCTGAAATAGCCATTAGTTTGACATTTAAGTGCTATGTGTAGACATATTGTTAACTGAGTTTATGCAGATGTCATGCCTTAAAGGCCTTTTGATTCCAATTCTGTATTTTAGTCATTTCAAAAGCTTTATCCTGAGGATAACCATTTTGAGTTACATTCTGTTTATTTAATGGTGTTGACCTATTATCAGTTTTGATGACAGCAATGTGAAGATCTACTTTTTTTTTTCAAAATATCTTTGTAAGATTTTAACTTGTTTATCCTGTACTCTAAAAATGGTTATTGGTCAGCTCCTTCCTTTTTATTGGGGAAGAATTAATCTCTCCTTAGCTAACTTAGAGCTACGGGTTCTGTGATTTGTTATTTTCTTCATTTTTGTAAGTATACTTGCCAAATGCTTTATTTTGCAGTTCTGAATGTATACATTAAGATTTGCATTTTATAATAGTTCGTAGATTTAAGTGTGCTTTTCTTATTCAGCATTATCATCTTCATCAACCATCATTATCCTTATTATTCCTAAACTCTATAACTCAACTTCCTCTGATCTCTTGGAAGTCTTAAACAAATATTGCATCCAAGTTTCTCTATCATTTTTTCTGAACTCCTATAGAATTAATGTATATACCACACAATTTGGTATCTCATTCCTCTATAATGTATAACTGAAGTATTATTGCATTATCAATAATGGCATCCTACTGAAAAGCATAAAAGATCTTCTTGATCTGAAAACTAGGCAACATTAAGAATTAAGTTCATTAGTTGATTATCTTTTATTTTGATATTTTTGTTTGTTCTTTCAGTAAATTTTTATTCACTATCTTCTATATTCTACCCCATTAGGATGTAAACTCCTTAAGAGTATTTGTATTATCAGATTGCTTATATGAAAGCTTTTCATTCCTAATAAGTAAAGCATATAGGTTTTCTGACTGCTGTTTTCCTCACCCATAGAACTCTCTTAATTCTAAATCCTGACTAAGACCAGAATGGTTTAGATTGCTGAAAATCAAGTCACTGGATAATTGGTCTCCCTATTTGGGATAAGGGAAAATCTCCTATCTTTATAAATTTCTATCTTCCTATAAACTTTCCTTCTATGTGATGTTCCAGATCACCAAATATAGGTGATCCAAAATATAATTCTCTTGCTTCCCTTTTTAAAAACACTCTTTGAGTGATTCCTGACAGCTTTGTTTGTAAAATCATTTTACTCATCTATAAAACTGAAAATAAGTATGACAAACAGATTATAATGTAATTCCAAATTGTCTCCTAGGAAATTATATTTCCCCAATACCAGGAGGGATTCACTATTCTAATGCTATAAGCAATTGTCCAGAGGGTTACATACATGAGTTCTAGTCCCAGTTTTTCCACTAACTAGCTATATATGCTCAGGGAAGTCCTTTAAACTGTCATTTTATTTGCCTTGTAAATGAAGGGCTTGGATTCATTCCCCAGGCCCCCTTCTAGCTTTACCATTTTCTGATTCTCTAATGTACCTTGTGAATTTGTACTGCCTGCCAACTCAAATTGCATTTAATGTAAGGTGATTTTCTACATTCAATATTTATATTGAAGAAATTTGATAGCCTCAAAGTAGGAAAGCATCACTTGTACATGAATAACCTTGGGCATAACCCTTCTTTTGCCACATCAAGTTTAATCCACCTGGCTACATCACAGTATGATGCTCATGAAAATTGATTTTGAATGAACCTTTTTCTGTGAAAAAAAGGTATGAAAGATCTGTTCTTAGTCCAGGTTCTATAGAGACCATTCCTTTGAGATTCCCAGGATGATGAATATAGCTTCAATTATGTGGAGTCTCTCTCTCAAAATATTTATTTATTTTTATTTTTTTCCAATTTACATGTAGATACAATTCTAATAATCATTTTCTGACATTTTGCAATCTATGGTCTCTCCATCCCATCCCCAACCTCCTTGAGATAGCAGGTAATAAGATATAGGTTGTATATGTTTTATCATGCAATACATATTTTCATTTTTGTCATATTGTATAAGTAGACACATGTTGCTTATACTAGAGAAAAATTCATGAAGGAAATAAAATGAAGAATCGTATTCTTCAATCTGCATGCAGACTCCATCAGTTCCTTCCATGGTAATGGATAGCCTTTTTCGTTGACATCTCTATAAAAGGGTCAACGTAGATTTGACCCTCAGAGTAAGGTGGGTTTTATTTCTATGAAATAATAATTCAGATATCTAGAATCTCCTTTGCTTCTTGACAAAACTAAATATGATCTAATGAAAGCCTAGACAAATGCCTTACCACTATCTCCTTCTCTATTCCACAGATATGGAAATTTATACTTCTCAGGTTCTTGGGAATTCACTTCAAATAACTGTGGAATATATTTTGCTGCTTCCTAGATATAACATAGGACTGGGACAGAAAAGAATGAACTGGAAGCCGATTTCTCATATTAGATCCTTCTTTGTAAAGCCTGATATATGGAAAGATGTAACATAGTCTCAGGGAAAAAGTAAAATGTATAAAGTTTGCATCTTTTGCTTCATCAAGGCTACTTTGCTTTTTCTTCTTTTTCCCTAAGCACCTATATTGTGCCTCATTCCACTCTTCCACATTGCCAATCATGTGAAGGGGCTAAAGAAAGGGTACCAATGGAGGCATTTCAGACACTAATACAGGCTCTATGGAACTTTTGGTTCAAGGAATCATACTTAGTAATCTTCAAATCATACCACAGAGATATGTATTCCATTTGCTCATAAAGCCAGCTGTGGCTGTGTGCAAATTTACCTGGCTGGCCAGTCACTCCAAACCCTCAATTCATTTTATCCAGTGTCTGTTGGGAGAGAGTTAGTGAAGGTGACCCTCAGACTCCTATGGGCTCTGATTAAACACATTCAGTTTAATCATATCATTCAGAAAATTTCAAATACCTTGGAAAGTAAGTAGATTAAAGATCAGATCAGAATTCTCCCTGGGACATGATTTCATGTGTATTCAGAAAGAAAAACATTTGCTTCTTTCTATGTAATAGAGAAATATCATCATAGGAAGTAGTATTTTGGATATACAGGCAGGCATATTTCCTCTAGGGACATGTTCTACAGCAGAGAGATAATGGCATTATATACATATATCTATATACATTCGAAACATCCTTCTATGTATTCAGTAGCAAGTCAACATTCTGGTGTGGATCTTATATGTACGTAGAAGGGAAGGGAAGGGAACAAACATCTACATAAAGCATACTCTGTACTGCCCTAGATCAAGTTCCTTTTACAAATATCTCTTTTGATCCTCATAACAACTTAGGGAGTTATGTACTATTATTAACCTCATTTTACAGTTGAAGAAATTGAGGCAAGTAAAAGTTAAGGGACTTTGCAAACCATTAAGTACTACAAAATGGTATCTTTTATTAGTTATTTTTTGATCAAACCACAAGTTCAGGAATTTTTTTTAATAAAAATTAAAACAAAGAGAACTTTTTAACCAAGTGGCAAATTGTTATTTATTAAGAATTCATACAGCAGAAAAATTAAAATACATAGGCTAAATGAGTGCAGAATTTATGTCTTTTTTCTTTGTCATTCTAGAACCTATTAAAGTGGCTTGTGATACATCAAATGCTCAGTAGAAGTTTCTGAATGTTGGTGACATTGATACTTTCCATGGAATTAATATTTCCTCCCTATCCCCTTTGACTTTTACCTATATGAAAATTAAGTAATTGATTAATAGACTAGTTTAAGGAGTTTATTTTAAATATCACTTCTAGAATATGTTATAGAGTCAATATGGAGTCAGTCTAGTCTCTCTGTCGAAGGGCAAATATAGAAATGTATAATATGCAAAAAGTTATATATCACATGTCACTGTTTATATTATAATTAATACATATGTACATATACATAATAGCACTTACTACTTCAGCACTATGCTTCAAGTATAAAATCCTTTCAAAGTGAATTAACCGTTGTAGGTATTCCCACAACTGGGTACAACTTGAAGCTCCTCAGTACCTCAGTGGATTCAATTAAACATATATTTCTTAGTGCCTACAATGGGCAAGTGTTCAATGTTCAGTGACACAGACACAAAAGCATGGGACTCTTCACTACTTCAAAGAACTTACATTCTCTTGGAGATAGCCTTTAGGTGATGGCTTTTATGAACTGCTTTTATCAAACCTGCCTATCAGCTGAACACTTCATCATCAAAGACAGTGATGATGGTTATAGATGATTAATTTATAATGAACTTTAAAGCTTATAAAATGCTTCAAATATATTAGCTCATTTCATCCTTCCACCTACCCTGGGGTCTAGTTGTATTTCATTATGTCCATTTTATGGATAAAGAAATTGAGTCACGGCAAGATTAAGTGACTTGACCAAAGTCACAAGGCTAGTTATTTTCAGGAAATTTGAACAGACATCTTCCTGAACCAGTAACTAATATTATGCCATTATGTTTCCACCATATATGATTCTTTTGAAATTTGTAGTCTAAGCATATATCAGATGTTGGCAATCTATGGAATTTGTGTCAAAGACAGAATAAAGGACAACTGCCGTCATCATATTTTGACCCCCATTTTGCTCCTTGCAATAGTTGTCATTATACTCACATATTCTCTGTTCCTTGCTGGTGACAGCTGGACCATGCCAAACACACAATAATTAAAATGTTACTGACTTCTGGTATATGTTGTAAATCTCTCGTAATTGGAATATAAAATTGGACAAAATGAACGATTCTAGATAAATAAATTTGCTCCTTGTCAACATGAAGTTGGATGAATCTAGTGAAAAACATTTTCTTGACTATATTGGGGCAGTGCCCAAATGCATTAAATTTACTTGGAAAATCCATCTCATATTACTAATGAAAATGAAGCTTGCTATCAAGTTTCCCAAACAAAATAATATTTCAATGGAGCCAGACTCAATCTATTTACTTGTCTTTTGCAAGCTTCTCCTTAATGATATTTGTCAATTCATAACATATGCTACATTTTTATATATTTTACTAGAGCTAAATATGATTTTAGTATATTAAAATCTGAATGAACTATACTTCACAATAGGTAGGTTTTATGGAATCATCACCTTAAAAAGACATGCCCAGGGTCATTTATTCTTTTCCTGCTTCCTAGTAGAACTCGAAAAATCATCCTTGCAAAGAAAATCATTGAACTTCTAAATAGGAAACTTCTCTGTTACCTCATCTGTGCAATGGAATTAAGAAAAATCCCACTCCCCATGACTCACAGAGTCAGTATGAGGTTTGCAGGGCATTGTAAATCATAAATCTCTCTGTGACTAAAGGTCATTATTATTATTTTATTCTTTCCCTGATGTCTGTGTTAGTTAGTCCATTTGAATGAATTTCAGAATCTGAATCCTGAACAAGGACAAGCAATGCCTTCTTAACAGGACAGGCAGTTTTTGGAATCAGATTGGTGAAGTGATTCGAGATGTCTGGATTTTTAGGACTGAGCTAATTCAGTTTTTTTATATTAAGGAAAAAACCAACAAGCTTTCTTTCTTAAGTAGATAGACTGAACATTAAATTCTTAATTGTCTCTCAAAACTAGATTGCTTCTGCTAAGAGCTCTTTTCCAAATGTTCTTGGCCAAATTAATGAATGCTGTCTTTTTCTATCAGCATTAATTGATTAGAATTTATATGTTTAGCTTATTATTTTTTTTTACCATGGAAAAATTTGCCTTAGTCCCTCATTGACTTATCTCATCTCATTACCAAGGTTTAGGGAATTCCATGGACAAAGAAGCCCCAGATAGCCTTTGTTACCTTGGTCTGCTGCCCTTTCCATCTTTACCACAGTAGCAACCTGATGTCAAAAATTTCTATTGTCCCCTTATGTTCCAGAAGCTGAAAATGCTGAGGGAACTGGAAGAAACTAGAATGAATTGGGCAGCTCAACTCTATTTCTTTCTGAATAGAACCCAGACTTTAACTGACAGTATCAGGCTAGCATTTTCTTTTATTCCATTGAAAACTGGAATGTCACACGATGTTATCCACCAACCTCACTCTGCCTCCTGGTGGTTAAACATGGTTAGTCTTTTCATTGATAGGTAAATGTCCTGTGAGTGTCAGAATACTGGGCAAGCTGACCCAATAATAAATCTAGGCTCACATTTATATAAACACCGTACACCATTTTCTTCCTGCCAAATCTAAACAAAGCAAGCTGCTCTCTGACAAAACCTTCCAGCTTTTATCTCTACGCTTTATTTTTGTCTTAGGTTTTTTAAACTTTCCAGCTCTAATTTCGATTAGCAAATAGCCCTTTCTTGATTTTGCAAGCAAAATTTTCCTGATCAAAGCACATATTCAGTCTATAATCTCTGAAGGGATAGTCTTTCATGACTTGGTCCTAACATTCTTTGTCTTTAACTACATCATTTTACATAGCCTGTATGCTGCCCCAATTGAATCAAATGATTTGTTGTTCTCCTACAAACTTTCTTCATCTTCTTTGTCTTGTCACTTTTACTGCTCAATGCAAATGCCACCACTTCCATAAAATCTTCCCTGATTATTCCCCACATGTTCAATTGGACTTACCCTTTTTATGAACTAACATAAAACTTTGCCTAGACCATATAAGCCTCCAACATCTCTCTACCATCTCCTATTCTCACAGATGAAGCTAAGGTCCTAACGTAAGTTTATATCTCTCCCTCAAAGTTCTAGACTTTCCCCAGAGAAATCTAAAGGGATTTGTTATTTCCATAGACTAGAGCCCATACTGTTGAACTTTTCCCCAAGATTGAGAATACTTTAAACACCCAATCTTAAAGAGCATTTATTAAAGTTGGTGTAAAATCTCTCTCAAATATCTGCAATAGACTCTCTTACAAGTATATGAATCTGGGGGAAAGTGTACTTAAGGTTAGAAAGTACATGTGGCAAATGAATAATTCAATTTTCCTAATGCCAAGCCTTTCTCCCATCAACCCATTGGGTCATCAAAGAAGTTTCTCCTTAGGCATGCATAATATAATTTCTTTCCCAGGCTCCTCATAAAACTATGAGTCCAATCTGTCCTTGGCTTCTGATGGTGCAGACACTGCTGCTGGCTGCTATTGTCCAAGGGGGATAGTGCTAAGACATTGATGGGAAGTTTGAATTCTCAAATAACCAGGGTCGATCTCTGTTTGAAATTCATGAGAAGGAGAAATAATAAAATAATCTAGTGAGTGAATCCTAAAATGAGTGTAATGAGACATAGCTGGGGATCTTTCTTAAAAAGGTAGAGGAGATGGACACCAATCAGAACAGCAGACCCTCAAAGTGGAGGATTGCCCCATTGTGGCAAGGTAATAGGCAAAAAGAAAAAAGAGCAGGCATCCAGAGAGTGTCTGTGATGTCTTGCCTTTATTACTGTTGCTGTTAAGTTGATAGCTGCCAACATGCTCTATTCCCATTGGAGTTGATCTAACTGGAGCTAATCAGATAATATATTTCTCACCAGGGTGTTATTTGGTCTTTGCTTATACTTTCATATCTTATTTGCATATTAAGAGAGGTTATCAATGCCTTAACCTAAGGCAGCTTTGGAATTTCAGGCATTTGCAGAGATATTTCTATACAGCAGGAGAAGTCCTTTTTGTTGTTTTTAAGGCATTTTTCAGTCAACTCTTTGTGACCCATTTGGAGTTTCCAGGCAAAGAAAATGGAGTGTTTTGTCTTTTCCTTCCCTAGCTCATTTTGCAGATGGAGGAAACTGAGACAAACAGGGTTACGTGACGTGACTTACCCAGGTTCACACAATAAATGTATGAGGTCAGATTATAACTCAGGAAGATGAGTCATCCTGATTTAAGGTCTGGCAGTTATTCCCTGACCCACCTAATGTTATAAGGTCCTTCTTGGAACCCCTTAATCACATCCTAGATGTTCTACTTTCTCTTACTCTGTATAACTTTGGCTGTGGGGAATAGAACAGGTCAAAAGAATCTAGTGGTGTATGAATAGCAGTTTGGATGCAATAAGAAGCATGCTAATAAATGTCTAACTAGTTCTCTGAGCAGAAATGTACATATAACATACTTTTTTAAGTTTAATCTACTTTATTAACATTTTCTCCATCACTTTCTTAAATTGAGAAATCAGTAGAGCCCTGATTTGTAGCATTTGCTTATTTGTAAGGTATAAATGTTTATAATGAATATTTAACAACTGACTTTCCTGAGACTATTAGACTCCAGAACACTTCTCAATATACCCTTATGAGAAAGCTTACACTCACCTTCAATAAGGAAAGGGAACTCATGTTTTTTGCTAAATTCCTGGAACTGTCCCTCTTTTGAGAACAACTCTCTTGGCATCAGAAATAATCATAACTAAGTTGGATCATCATGAATTGCCTATAAATCACAGCATTCTGCCTCTTTCCCTGATTACATCTAAGCTAAATTGAAAGTAAGATAATGTATATTTTCCTAGAGAAAAGTACAAGTTCAGAAATAATACATGAGGTCCAAAATACTTCTAAAGAAAACTGCTTACTGGCTCCCAAACTTTTTTTGCCTCTTTACATTTCTTCTTAAAAATTTATGTACATATATTATATCTCCTCCATTTTCCTCTAAATGAAAAATACAAATGAAATAAAATAAGGCTTTCATAACAAATATGCATAATCCAACAAAACAAATTTCCAAATCATCCTTGTCCACAAATGTCTGACCCATTCTACATTTTAAGTCCATCATTCAGGAGCTGGATTGTGTATTTCCTCTTTAGTCCTCCAGAATCATCTTTAATCCCTGAGTTGATCAGAATTCAAAGTTGCTTTTTTTTTTAATCTAATAGGAATATTTGGGAGATGGGATTAAATGGGATTAAATGAATTACTTTGGGCCAGTAACAAGGGTCTTACCCTGTGGGTTGAAGGCCAGCAGTTAACTCTGACCATGTCAAAGTCTGGTCTAGGGTCTATCACACAGACCACTCAGTCACAGATCAGGCAAAAGTCACTGGAATTTGTCATTTATTCTCAGAGAGGTTTGGAGGGAAAAGGGAATTTCTATCATTTTTACTAGCTAAGTATCAGAGGAACTAAACCTTCTCAAGAAGGGTCTTCAGAGAATTGATGGACTACTCTCTTTCCCTCTTCTCTCACCTAAAAACCCAGGACCCTAAATCTGGCTACCCTACACTAACCAAACCTCTCTCTTTTTTTCTTTTTCTGTTGTTTACTCATATTTTTTCCTTCTTTTCCCCTATAAATGGCTGTAATCTTGATCCTCTGGTCATTTTTTTTTCTGTGGGTGTGGGCTATTCAGTCCTGGGAGAGCTTCTTCTCTGTTTTGTTGATTAATTAGGTTAGTGGGACATGAAGCATCTGTCCTTTGCAAACCATCATTTCTTACTCTAATTTATCCTTTCCTTATAATAGTTATGAAACTTGTCATTGTATAAATTCATCTAGTTTTACTCACTTATTTCTCCATTAGTCCAAAGAGGTCTTCCTTATTCCCTTTAAAATTGTAAACTGCTGTCATTTCTTTGGCACAATATTATTCCATTAAATTTATATCTACATCTATATTTATGTATTATAATTTGTTTATCCATTGCCCCAATAGTTGTGTATGCCCTTTCATTTTTTAAACTCATCTTTTGTCTTAGAATTGATACTAAGGATCAGTTCCAAGGTAGAAGGTTGTAAGGACTAGGCCCTTGGGCTAAGTGATTTGCCTACAGTCATAGAACTAAAAAGTGTCTGAGACCAAATTTGAACCGAAAACCTGGCTCTCTACAATCTGAGTCCCCTAGCTACCCCCCACTCCCTTAGTTTCAAGTTTTGTTTACTGTTTCACACACATAATTATCTATTACATCTCAAAATACCCAGGCCCTGGTTTTATATCCTACTATCTCATTTTCAATGTGCCCTACAGAGAAGATAATGGTTCCCCCAGGATACGTATATGCCAATGGGTTTAATCCAGTCTCAACTCATTCATGCTTTTCTGGTCCCCACCCAGTTTCAAGGGCATCAGTGAGCATCACCCCCCTGCCCTACGTTTTGCCATTATCTCATGATGTGAACAATCTTGCTTCTCTATGGTGAAATTTCACTTAATCCAAGTTTTAGCATTAAAGAAAAAGATAGTTCACAACTTCTTAGGTCTTCTCCTACTTCCCCAATCCCTAAAATTACAGTCATATACATTTGTCTGATTCAGTCTATATCCTCTTTCTCTCATGGAGCATGCTCAGGCAAGTATGGATTATGGTTGTCAGAGGATCATTTATTTAGAGAAGAGAGGTCCATGAGTCCATTTAACAAAGCTCACTAATTCAAGAAAGCACTGGCTATCTCCTTTAGGTCTGTACTCTTGATGGTTACATAGCTGAATGCAGACTTTAAATGTAGAAAACTAATAAGATGCTTCCTAGCCAAAAGTCCTTTACCTGATTATTGTGGAAAATAGGATCAGAAATGACCTCTAAGGGCCAGATTGTGTTTTGATTGGTCAGCCAAGTAGAGGATGGGGACAATTATGCAGGTCATTCAGACCTTAAATCTTGGTAATTCAGATCAAGATTTATTTATTTAATTTTTAAACCCTTACCTTCCATCTGAGAATCAATACTATGTATTGGTTCCAAGGCAGAAGAGTGGAAATGGCTAGGCAATGGGGGTTAAGTGACTTGCCCAGGGTCACACAGTTAGGAAGGATCTGTATTAGGAAATAGATTTTAAAAGTAGGAAAGCAGATTTAGCAGGCAGGCTAAGGGAAAAACCTTGGCTGGCAGCCATGGACATTCTGAATGGAATGCAGGCAAAGAGGGAGCAGAAAGTAAAACTGTCATTGCTTTTTTTTTTTTAAAACCCTTAACTTCTGTGTATTGACTAATAGGTGGAAGACTGGTAAGGATAGGCAATGGGGGTCAAGTGACTTGCCCAGGGTCACACAGCTGGGAAGTGTCTGAGACCGGATTTGAACCTAGGACCTCCCGTCTCTAGGCCTGGCTCTCAATCCACTGAGCTACCCAGCTGCCCATGTCATTGCTTTTTGAGAGGGGTTTGGAGTAGAAGTGCAACCAGCAGTGTCTCCATAGACTTGAGTTCTGTGAGACTGGAGAAGCTTGAAGACAACATCTTTCAAAATAAGCCTTAGTAGGGGAAGGGTCTTTTTCTGGTGGACAGTTGCAGGCATTTTCCCCTACTTGGTATCTCTTGGATTATTTGCTTTGCAAGGTGTTGGTTCCTGGTATCCTGAAGCCATCAAGGAAGTGACCTGGACCATTTGTGAGAAACCCCAATATCCAGCTCTGTCCCTCTAGACCTCAGCCAAGCTGTCAGCCTGACTGAAGTTAGGTTGACAGAGAAACTTTCCCTTAGAACTCCAGTTCTTGCCAGTTAGAGATTCCTATTTACAGATAAACCTCACCCACTCTCTTGACCATAATGATAAAATTAAACTGTTTTATTTTTCCTTTTCCTGTTGGTTTCCTCATAGTTTGTGTATAGTTAACTTTGTGTTTTTTCCCTGGCTAGGTGGTTCAGTGTGGTAGTTATGACCCAACTGTCACTCCTGTCAGTTGCCCAAACCATTCATTGAACTGTATATCCCCAGCTTGTTAGGTCCCAACCTATTATCCATTCCTGTCTTCTACTCACCTTTCTGAACCCAGATAAAACATATGTTAACCCCAGTTTTTACCATAAGAGATCTGAGGGCAGATTTGAACCAGGACCTCCCATCTCTTCAAGATTTACTTTTTATCCCATTCTTACTCCTTCCCAGAGGTCCTCCTATAAGAACATTTTGCAAGTAGCTTAGTAGAGAAAAAACTGGAAAGGAGGAGTGTCCCAGAAGCAGAGATGCTTCTGTTTAAAATCCATTAGAATTATGGGCTTCAGCTTAGCTTCTTCATATTTGAGTTTCCAGGGTCAAATCTGCCCTTTTGCTAGAGGCTATCAATTCCCATTCTGAAGAAGGCGGTGTAACTCTTGCCAAAGATACTTGGCGAGGCAAATGAGGGCTATACCACTGAGATGTCCCTGCACACAAGCACTGAAACTGAGTTAAATTCCCTTTATCTCACTCTAATAGGCCCCAGGACCTCTCTCACTGTTATATCCTGATGTGAAGGGAATGATCTCAGTAGTGGGATCTCAGGGATAAAGCATGCTGAGCCTGAGATCATTATTGAACAATTCTCTGTTGGTGTACTCTATGTTGGAACCAGTGATAAACACAGTAGTAGGCCTACAAGATATATACTCCCCTCAAAATGCATCCTTGATAATGAGAATAGCTGCCATTTTCATAGCACTTTAAAGTTTGCAAAATACTTGATGTAAATTAATCTCATTTGAAACTCACAACAACTCAGAAGTAGAATGTGACATGGTTAATAAGACATTGGGCTTGGAGTTAGTAAGTTCAAATCCAGTCTCCCACATTTATTAGCTTTTTTACCCTGGGAAAATTACATAATCCCTATTTGCCTCAGTTTCCCATTTGTAAAATGGAGATAATAATATTCCTTAACCTCTTCTCCCCTGTAGTTGTTGTGAGTATCAAAAAAGAAAATAATTGTAAAGTGCTTAGCCCAGTGCCTGAGAGGTAGTAAGTGATATATAAATTGTAGCTATTAATATTATAATTTGAAATAGTAAAAAGACTATTGGACTTAGAATCAGAAGAACTGAGTTCAAATCTTGCCAAAGATAAATACTAGATATTCATCTTGGGAAAGTCATTATCTTTCTGTGTGTCTGTTTCCGTATCTATAAGATGTATAAATTGGACTTGCTAGCCCCTACGATCCTAATAAGCTTTCAATATCTGAACTTATTAATCTGTAATATTATAGGTACTATTATCTTCATTGTATAGATAAGAAAAGGAGACTCGGAGACTAATTGATTTGCTCCTCCTTGTTGCACAGGTAGTAAGCATCAGAAGCAATATTAGAAATCAAGTACTCTACTACATATTTAGTTCTCTGTTTTTTGAGCTGTGTCATCCCTCTATTACTTGCCCACGTAATTTCCTTTTGGGGGACAGGTTGGGGACACTATCTCAGGAGAGCACAAATGAATAGGGAAGCAGCTGTATAACCAGACCATTGTGTCCTCACTATTTCCTATCTTTAATCCCTTGTTTTCACTTGTACTAAAATGACTAGTGGAGATTTTAAGGAATGAGGTCAATAACAAATTTCTTTCCCTTTTTAATATTAGCTATATTGCTTTATATTTTATTGGCTTAATCAATTCCAATATGAGAAAGAAGCTGGTGCACTTAATTTTATATTCCCTACTAACTGCCACCTCATCATATTGTTCATTTGTGTTAACTGCCCTTTGGTATCCTCAGTAATTATAAGGTGTCAGGAACAGAGCAATTGTTTACAAAATAATTATAAATTGATTGATTTCCTCACAGCCTTGTTGGGACCATCAAATGACAAAATGTAAAAGTGCTTTGTAATCCTGAAGGCTTAGAAAAATGTGATTTGATATTAGTAATCTGGTTCTTATTCCTCTGTTGCTAGGATCCAAAGATTAGTAGAATTGAAGGGAAAGAAACAGTCTAAGGATCTGACTATAGTGATATAATAGCAACAATAACAACAACAGCAACAACTAACACTTATTTGGAGAATACTATGTGCCAGGCACTATGCTAAGTACTTTACAAATATCATTTCATGTATTATTCCAATAACTCTGAAAGGGAGGGACTAATATCACTCTCATTTTAAAATTGAGGAAACTGGCTCAAATAGGAATTAAATGACTTTTCCAGGTTCACACAGCTTGAAACTAGTATACGATTGGATTTGAACTCAGATCTTTCTGACTCTAGACTCATTGTTCTGTCAACTTTGTCAGAGACTTTAAGTCCAAAGACTAGGATTTAAGTTTAAAACTTATCTATCAGTGACATTGTCCACGGCACTGAATTCCTCTGAGCCCAAGTTTCTTTATTAAAAAAATAGGATAATGATAATTTACACTGCCTAGTTCATGTTTTTTTCATATTTTATGCATGTATGTATGTATGGATTGTCAGTAACTCTACATAAACAAGAACTGTCATTACGTTCAACTCTCCCCACCATGAGAAAGGCAAGTTCATATTACCATCATGATCACAATCACTGCCTTACTCAGGTGAAATGACAGGATAGTGAACTGAAAGCACCTATGCATATTGATCCTTTAGGTAACAAGCAGACAGAATTAGATTTTCTATACATCCTTATGTCTTTCTTTCTCTAACCCACTTTTATTGTGGCATGGAAAAATTATGAAGCCCATGGCTAGACAGGCTACTGCCTCTCAGGACTTTAAAGCAATGACCCCTAAATAGGTGAAATGGAATAATATCACTTCTCTCCATGCCTGGCTGTTTTCCTATCAACAGAGATGTTAATGGGAGTAGGTGAACAAAAATCTCATTTTTCCCTAATGCACATTTGAGAACTTTGGAGCTGAATCAAATGCAGAAGAATTGGAATGGGAAATATCTTATTTCCCATCTGCTTTGGGCAAAGTAAAGAGAATCTGTATTTTTTCTCTAACTGTATGACATCAAAAAACCCTTTATATGTATACAACAAACTTATGTATGTGAAAGCATCTGTGTATCTGTATATACATTTTTAGAATCTTTGTATGTATATATTTATACCTATATGTGTTTGTGTATACATAGCAAATAGATATGACTAACAAAGATTCAGAACATCATGTGTACAGAACAGCAAGTAAACCAAGATAGTTCAAAGAAGTGCTTTTATATCTATTTTATAAGTGAAGAAACTTAGTCTTTCTAAGCACATTGCTTTTCAGCCTTGATTTTTCCATTCTACACTAATTTTTCTTTCTTCATTTTACACTAGATTGTGTCTTATTGTTTCCTTCTGAATCATTCACATATGCTCTCTTTTTCATTTGTGTATGTATATGTGTGTGTGTGTGTGTGTGTGTGTGTGTGTGTGTGTGTGTGTGTGTGTGTGAGAGAGAGAGAGAGAGAGAGAGAGAGAGAGAGAGAGAGAGAGAGAGGTGAGAATCTCCTAAAAATGCTATTTGGGGAACTTTTGGGAAAAGAGCTCACTGTTTGATAGAAACAATGGGTGAAAAAACTAGAAAACAGTTTTGCAGAAACTAGGTATAGACTATATGCCAAGATAAAGTCAAAATGAGTACATAATTTAGATCTAAAAGGTGACATCATAAACAAATAAGGGAAGCATAGAATATCTTACCTATGAGGTATGTGGATAAGGGAATTTATGACAAAATGATACAGAACACTATAGAAAGTGTTAGATTGAACTTGAGGGGAGCTGACAGTGGAACCCCAAGAGTGAAGATCATTTGGTGACCATTGGAACCAAGGGGAGAATTCCCAAGCAAGTAGGGAGTTGGTTTTAGAGCTGTGAAGGAGAAGGAGGTGGAAGACTGTAGCTCCTGATCAAACCAGCCTTTGAGAGACATATCTATCCATTTGCTAACTTTGGAAAACAGTTATAGTGGCCATATTTGTTCCTGCTCACACAGATCATCAAGTCAACATCTATTAAGAGATTTTGGGACTCCTTTGAGAACCAGACTCTCTGAAACAGCCTACCTTCACCTTGACCTTTACAAGAGACCCATAATTGCTTCAGAATTAATTATTAATTAGATAGGAATAAGGGGCATGAGCTCTGTTTAGGTGAAGGACTCTTAGGGGTTGAAATTATAATAGGCACCCTAATATCCCACTTTCCTTAACCCTACACCCTTTATTTAACATCCTTCTAATAAATATAATTTCTAAGTCAGATTACGTTTTAGATCAATTGGTGGAGGTTGTTAGAGAGATAAGACAACTGCCTACCTTGAGTGAACTCCATCTTGAAGTCAGGAGTCAGTTAGAAAGTGAAAGTTACTGGGGGAGGCTTGTCCAAATATCTCTGGCTATCAACATCTTACAGAGATAATAAAGACCTTATATCTTAGAAGAGCCTTTCCTTCAACTTTTGTGGGGTAGCATGAATAATTCAAGTCACTCCCTCTTAGGAAACCACACTCTAACAACCAACAAGTAAAAAGAAGTTTCCTGTGGTGACTAGAGAGAGGGATTACAAGTTGACCTCCCTCTCTATCACTCACTCTACCTTATTTCAGGATCTTTCCTTTTTATTCTCTTTTTACAAAAGTAAAATGAATAACTTTGATTGAATTAAATTAAAAAGGGGTTGAGCATACAAATGCAATGCAGTCAAGATTACAAGAAAAGTAAAAAAAACTGGGTTGGAGAAAATTATAGCAAGTTTCTCTGACAAAAGCCTCATTTCTCAAACACATAGAGAACTGAGTCAAATCTCTAAGAAAATGAATCATTGCTTAAAAGATAAATGGTCAAAATATTTGGAGGGGATATTGAAAAATTGGGTCACTAATGAATTATTGGTGGAGTAGTGAGGTGATTCAACCATTCTGGAGAGTAATCTGGAGATATATCCAAAGAAATATATAACTGTACATACTTTTTGAATTGTATTCTAACAAGATTAAAAAAAAGAAAAGAATCTAGATGTCTAAAAGTATTTATAGCAGCTCATTTTGTTGTGGCAAAGAATTGGAAATTGAGGGAATGCCTGTCATTTGTGGAATAGTTGAACAAATTATTATATATGATTGTGATATAATGCTATTATTTTGCTATAAGAAATGATGAGCAGGATAGTTTCAGAAAAAAAACTCTGTAAAGACTTTCATAAATGGATGCAAAGGGAAGTGAACAGAACCAGGAGAGCATTGTTTACAGAACATCAATATTGATAATGATCAATAATGAATGACAGCATTTTTCAGAAAGACTGATTCAAGACAATTCTGAAGAACTTATGTTGAAAAATGTTTTTCACCCCAGAAAAAGTACTGAAGAAATATGAATGCAAATAAAAGCATCCTTTTTTTGGGGGGGGTGTTTTTTTCTTTCACAACATGGGTAATGTGGAAATATGTTTTGCATGAATGCATATGTGTAACCTATATCAAATTTTTTGTTGTCTCAGGGAGGATGTGGCTAGAGAAAGAGGGTAGAGATAATTTGGGACTCAAAATTTAAAAAAATCATCTTCAAAATAGTTTTTATGTGTAACTAATTTTTTTTAATAAAGGGTTTTTGTTGACATTCAATCTCTGTCACAGGGAATTTTAGTGATTTGGTTGGCAAGAAGCATTAGTTTTATTTAAAAGTTTATTAAAGAACCTCTTTTACTAGGACTAGAAAAAGAGAACATTGGAAATATTTAAAACTTCTATGTTGCCTCCCTCAAGTCATCTGTTTAGGAACATGACACTAGGGGAAAGTGGCAGCACAAAATTGATTAGAATCATCACCTATTGTGGGGCCACTAGTGTAAAGCAAAGGCAGTTTCATAGCATATTAGATCTGCAAGAGACCTGAGTAGTAATATTATCTACAACCTTCATTTCACAGATGGGGAAATCCACACAGAAGAGGGAATTGGCTGGGGTCACATAAGGTTTTAATAGCAGAGTCAGGACTAGAACTTGTCAGACACTCTGTCCAGGATTATATTCACTGCATCACCATGCTGATATCTGGTTAACTTTGGTAATATGTTGCTTAAAATTACTGGATGATTTTCTCTGACACTCCAGTTTCTTTGAAATTTCTGAGAACCTCCATCAAAGAAAAAAGGACTGAGTAGAAGCAAAAAAATCATTCTTCTAGTCTTTTTTCAACTAATATTATCCACTATTGACTTCTACTACAGACCAATTTCCTTATTTTCTTAAACTTAGTGTGCTCACGACCCTGTGCCTTGGCTCAAATAATTTTTTCTGCCTAAATTGTCTTGCCCCTTTGCCCCTTGCTTGCCTAGTCAAACATTATTTTTCTTCAATGGTCTAGATTTTCTCATCATCTCCATTTAGCTCTACTGTAGATCAGTTTATAGAGAATGAGTCCTTGAAGGGACTTGATAGATGCCATCTGGAAGAAGGAGTTGATTTGTTGCCTATAGTATCAGAAGTTAGAAATATGGCCAATGTGCTAAAATTATGGGAAAATAAATTTAGACAATATAAGAAAGAACTTATTAAATAACTATTTCAGTCCAACAAGAAAATGAACTATTTTGTGAAGTAGTGAATTGTCCATCACTGGAAGCATATAAGTTGAGATTAAATATACATCTGACATAATGAAATTAGATACATGCTGGAGCAATTTTTAACAAATAAATTAGGGTGTTTTGTTTTATTGTTGTATTGATTATTTAAACTTAAAGTGTTGATAATAATGCAGATTATACTTAAATTATGTATAAATACACTTTTTTTGATGGCCTTGTTAAATATTTACCAATGTACACCCCTGGTTATGATATTGTACAGTAGATCTTTGCATTAGGTCAAAAGTTAGATTAGATGACCTCTAATGGCCCTTCCAATTCTGAAATTCTATTAAGCTTTCCTTGACTACTTTGGTCTGTTTATATCTAAGAGAGATAGTAAGGTTCATAGTAGATAGAATATTGGATTTGGAGTTGGTGAGAGATGACTTTGGATCTTGCTTTATGCACTATCTCTGCGACCTTTGGCAAGTCACTTGACCTGTTTCAGTCTCAGTTTCTTTGTCTGTATAAAGGAAGTTAATAATAACCCCTACTTCATTAGACTGTTGGGAGGAACAAATGAAATAACATATGTCAGGTAGCTTTCAAGCCTTAAATTTCTATATAAATTTTACTATCATTATAAATATAAATATTATTATTTTTATCATTATGTAGTACTACCATAGATAATACCATTAGATAACTATTATATACTGCTTCCTATTTATCTTTTGCCTAGTGAGATTGTAGGTTTTTGAAAGTGGTGGGATGGGGATGGTCTATTTCTTTTTATATTCTCCAGAGCATCAAGCATCCTGCTAGGCACATCATAGACATTTAATAGAGGCTTGTTGTCGTAAATTGGAGTATGCTAAGTTTCTTTCAGGAGAAGCTTTCTTGTCTCCCAGTCCTTTGGTAAGGCCTCAAACTAAATGTTCTCCTTCAGTAAAAGGAAGAGGACACTATTTTAGAAAATACATAAAAATAGTTCCCTAAATTTAATGTTAACTGTCTTCTTTAGAAAACAAATAATTATGAATTTAATCTAGAATTATAATGCTTTTTTTTCAAGGTAAGATTAAATTAATTCTGTAGGGTGGTCTTGGATACAGGTTGCATATGTACTTATATGGTATGATTTTACAGTTCTAATTTTCTCAAATACTTCCCTATTTCCAGGATGGCTTCCCCAAGAAATATGTATAACATTTCATTTAGGAAGTATTTCCAAATCTTCTGGAGTATGAAGCCCCCTCACCCTTTTTTAAAACCCTTAACTTCTGTGTATTGGCTCCTAGGTGGAAGAGTGGTAAGGATGTGCAATGGGGATCAAGTGACTTGCCCAGGGTCACACAGCTGGGAAATGTCTGAAGCCAGATTTGAACCTAGGACCTCCAGTCTCTAGGCCTGACTCAATCCATGAGCTACCCCTGCCCTGAAGGCCCCTTTTTATGTCAAACTATTTTGAGAAATATCACAAGACAATAGTTGTTATCACAAGATAATATCTCTTGATATAGAAAACTTGTAATAACAAAAAACAATTCTGATGTCAATAGCACTTTTAAATGAATTTGCATTTTTGACCATTATAGCACATTGAAACATTTGAAAAATGGTAATACATACATGATAGACATTATTTATTTAGTCTACAGAAGATATGCTTGTTTATCATTTTAAGTCACATAGCCACTGAGTATTTTCTTGGAACCTAAATGAAGATAGCAATGTTAATGTTTCTTGCACATGTGGATTCATAGACCCTTTGTGATAACAGGGAATTGGAGGGAGTTATCATAAACTATATGTTGGGAAACACTGAGTTAAACTCTGATCTAATAAGTGCATAGAGTGTTGGCTTTGAGTTAGGAAGATCTAGGTTCAAATCTCACTTCTTCCATTTAACTGCATGACCTCAGGCAAGTCATTTAACCCCTAAGCCTCAGTTTCTTCACATGTAAAAGACAGCTAAGAATACCTATAATACCCATATCATAGTTATTATAAGATGTGACAGGGTATATTGTAAAGGACTTTGCAGACAAAAAAAACTTAGCTAATGATAATAATGCCCAGATTTCTTTTAGTACTTACTATGTTCTAATCACTGTATTAAACATTTTACAATCTTTATTTTATTTGATTCTTACAACAACCCTGGGAGGTGCGCTATTATTTTACAAGTGAGGAAACTGAAGCAGACAGAGGTAAGGTGTATTATCCAGGGTCACATAGTATCCAAGGCTGGATTTAAATTCAGGGCTTCCTGACTCCCTGTCCAGTGCTCTATCTGCAGTGCCATTGGCATTGCAGTGCCAAAAGAAAAATGAAGACGGCTTAAACTATTCCTTCTTTAAGGTAATTCCTGTTAACATGTAACTACCTTAAAGAAGGGATGTTTTAAGCCTTCTTCATTTTTCTTTTTAGTGGTTCAGGAAAAGCAGCTATATGGAGCAGGGGATGATGGTCCCTACATTTGACAAGACTGTGGGAAAAATGTTTGCTATTCAGTCATTTTTCAGTGGTGCCTTACTCTTCATTAACCCAACTGGGATTATCTTGGCAAAGATACTGGAGTAGTTTACCATTTCCTTCTCCAGCTCCTTTTATAGATGAGGGACTGAGGCCAAAAGGGTTTAAATGACTTGTGCAGGGTCACATGGCTAGTCAAAACTCATGAAGAAGAATCTTCCTGATTCTAAGCTCAATGCACCATCTGTGTCATATAGCTGCCTTTAGGAAAGGTAAAGAATTGCTTAAAGGGAAAATTATAGTTCTAGGCCCAGTGAAACAGAGCATAGAATAATTTCCAGCACTAATGTAGCCTAAGAATGAAGATGCTACCAAGCCTTCCATCTGACCTTCCTTCCTTCCTTCCTTCCTTTCTTCCTTCCTTTCTTCCCCTTCCATCTTAGAATCAATGCTGTGTATTAGTTCCAAGGCAAAAGAGTGGTAGGGGCTAGACAATGGGAGTTAAGTGACTTGATCAGGATCACATAGCTAGGAAGTGTCTGAGGCCAGGTTCAAACCCAGGACCCCAGGTTCTAAACCTGGCTCTCAATCCACTGAGCCACCTAGTTGTTCCACCACCCTGTACGATGTTTCAATAGAATGAGAGATGTTCGGTTTATGTCTGCTTCTAGGGAATAGTCATATTTCTAAATCTGGCAGACTAACAAGGGAACACAGGAGACAGGGATACTATTTTTCTAAAATGGTGAAAGATTAGGACATACTTCATACCTATCAGGTTGGTCAATATGACAGTAAAGGAAAATGATAAATGTTGGACAGGATGTGGCAAAATTGGGACATTAATGTATTGCTGGTGGAGTTGTGAACTTATCCAACCATTCTGGAGGGCAATTTAGAATTATGCCCAAAGGGCTATAAAAGAATGCATACCTTTTGATCTAATAATATCACTACTAGGTCTATATTCCAAAGAAATAAAAAAAATGGGAAAGGAATTGTTTGTACAAAAATATTTATAGCTGCACTTTTTGTGGCGGCAAAGAATTGGAAAATAAAGGGATATCCCTCATTTGGCAAATAACTGAACAATATGTGGATTATGATGGTGATGGAATACTATTGCACTAAAAGGAATGATGAACAGAAGGATTTCAGAAAGAACTGGAAAGACTTACATGAACTGATGCAGAGTGAAATAAGTAGAACCAGGAGCACTATATATAGTATCTACAATATCGTGGAATGATCAAATGTGATAGATTTTTCTACCAACAACAATACCATGATCCAGGACAATTGTGAGGGACTCATGAAAAAGAATGCTATCCACCTTCAGAGAAAGAATTGTTGGAGTATAAATGCAGATGAAACGTGATTTATCCCTTTTTTATTTTGGGTAAATGTTTGGGGTTTTTGGTCTTATGGGATTGTTCACTTATAAAAGTGAATAATGTGAAGATAAACATTAAATTAAATAAAAAACTAAAATGGAGAAATAGTATAGGAACAGAAGAGGTTAGAAACAATGTTCAGGTTTGGCAATAGCTTGGCCAATGGTATCTTCTTGTATACTCTGCCAAGCATCAGTGATTGCAATCATATCTATATGAAATGATGACAGAATTTTTTCTAATACTAGAGACCTTGAAACTGGTCATATCCATTCTGGAAAAGGCAGAGGAAGCATGTAACACTCCTAAGGTATATTTATATATGCTGAAAAATTAAACAGAGTCACCGCAAACTACTATACTCAAAATAGTCAGAGTTTCCATCTCTCTCTATCCTCATATCTTAGTTAGCCTAACTCCACAGGGTTTTTTTTCATAGAGTCCATCACCCTGAGAATTATGCTTATTTTATTTTATTCTCTGTGATCTGGGAGAAGTGCTATCCCTTGTAAAGTCATCTACTTTGTTTTATCTCTTCTCAGTTCAAGGAGATGAGGCTAAAGGAAATGATCTTCCCTCTTCAGCTCACAATCCTAGCTCACTTATGTAGAAATCTGCCCTCTGGTTGTATGGAGTCCGTAGGATCCTAAAAAGGGACACATTTCACTTTCCTTGATTTACTGTAGACAATAAGAATCAATCCTTAGTAATTCTTCCTTCTCTGTGAAATAATTTTAGCTTCTTTCCTGTCCTAAGATTTTTTTAAAGAGAGAGAGTATGAGGGTACTGAATACCTAACTAGGTGAAGAAAGGGCACCATAAAGATAAGGCAAAAAGTTAAAAAATGGAGCCATATCACTGCAGGCTACTCTTGGTGTCTGTTATTCACTGAATACCACACAAAGAGAATCTGGTTCTTACTAGGCTGAGAATGATGAAGCCCCCTTAAATTGTTTGCCAATCCAGACTCTGAAACTTTTTATTTCAAATTAATTCAGTATTTTCAGTCTCTTATCTTGAAGTACTTTAATATTGAGATTGGTTCTCAGATATTCCTTTTCCCTTTAGATATCTTCTCCTCTCACCCTTCCTTTGACCTTCTAATTCAAAGCACAATTTGCCCATCATCTCTTCCTGCTAGTTATATATCTCACCAGCTCTCAATCAATGTTCCCATATGTATTTTCCATTGTGTCTCCATGAAGTCCTTTTAATTTCACTTGTCTTATATCTAATCACATCAAGCTGCTTATCTGTTAATGTACTGTTTAGGTTGCTTCCGAGTTGGAATTACTGCATATCACATTTCATTTGCACAGTGCCATCTTTTATTCCTGTCTGCATTTCACGTAATTCATCTTTTACTCTTGTCAGGCTGTGTTGCCTTCTCGTACCATCTTTCCCAAATCAGCTGTTCATTTTTCCCCCTGTGGTTGTCACTGATAATTTCCAGGTTAAATCTTATAAGTGGAAATTGGATCCACAGCTGGAGCTGAAACCTAGTTCCTTGGAGTTATTACCACAATCTGTTCCTAGATAGCTAAAGCAGTTGAAGATGATAGATTTCCATTAACTAGCAATCATAATATAATCCATTTGACTGTGAATGGTGTGTGTGTGTGTGTGTGTGTGTGTGTGTGTGTGTGTGTGTGTGTGTGTGTGTAGAGAGAGAGGAGCTTCCTTCCTTAGATTGAAAAATACATATAACTCTTTCTTGGGGTTAGAATGGATATCAAAGGGAATTCAAAAAAGTTTAATAGGTTTCCATCAGATAATTCTGCCTGTGCTGCCTCCCTCCACCAAATAGTTGAGTTATAAAATGATGTAATGATACTTGAATGGCAAATGAGTTATAAATGATCACCCATTCTTTGATGCTTTGTCAAATGTCACAAGGACGGATTTTTAAACAAAATGTAAACCTTTACTTTTTGTCTTAGTAACAGCTCTAAGATGTGAGGGCAAGGGTTAGGTAACTTGTCCAGGGTCACACAGCTAGGAAGTGTGAGGCTAGATTTGAGCCCAAGCCCTCCCTATTCCAGGCTTGGCACTCTATCTATGGTGCCACAGTGGCTAGATTCCCCAAGGCAGCTTTTTAAAAATAAACTTTTCTCCAAAGTGAAGGGATACAGATTTTATCCCAAAGGAAATAGGCTATTTAATTCAAGTAGTAAAAAAGAATAGGATTCTGTGTTGGCCATTATGCCGAGGAAGCTCTTAGAGATGGATAGTTGGTAGAAGTCCTTTACTTGAATCTAGTTCTAATATCTGGCCTTAATTTTCATCATTATTTTGAAAGATTAAGTAACCTCCCAAATCTCTATAATTCTTTCAACTACTTATTTCCCCATATCTCATTTCCTCCTCAGATCTCACTGGTAAAGGGGTGATAGGGAGTTCTAGGAAGATGATAGGGGGATGGTGTTAGGAACTCATACCAAAATAGGTTGTCATAATTTAATACAATAATCTTTTTGTTCAGTTGTCTACAACTCTACAGATTATAAGCTTTTCATGGGACTTTCTTGGCAAAGATACTACAATGATCCACTCCTCTAGTGAATCTTTTTTTCAGGCAATCCGAGATTGTCTCTTCCTCAGATTCACACAGCTAAGAAATGTCTGAAAATGGATTTGAATTCAGGTCTTTCTGACCCTAGACCCTATACTCTTTAAAAATATGTTTATTTTTAAGTTACATGTAGAAATAATTTTTGATTATTGTTTTTTGACATTTTAGAATTCAAAATTTCTCACTTGCTCCCCTCTCTCCATCCCCCAAATAATGAATAATCTGATACAAGTTATACCCATACATTCCTGTAAGACATTTCCATATTGCTCCTGTCATGATAGAAGTCACATATCATGCATACAATAGAAATATCATGAAATATATATAGAGGGAGATGGCATACTTTAATGTGTACTCAGGCTTCAAGAGTTTCTTGTTTGGCTGTGGATAGCATTTTCATCATGAGTCCCTTATGGTTATCTTTGAGACTTGCTTTGCTGATAATGGTTTAGTTCTTTACAGATGATCATTGTATACTATTTCTGTTACTGAATACATTGTTCTCTTTACTTTCCATCAGTTCATCTAAGTCTTTTCAGTTTTTTTTCTGAACTCATCCTATTCATCATTCTGTGTGGCCCAATAATGTTCAATTTCAACCATGTTCCACAATTTATTCATCCATTCTCCAAGCAATAGACAACCTCTTATTTTCCAAATCTTTGCCACTAAAAAAAGGGCTGCTAAAAATATTTTGGTATAGGTGGGTCCATTTTCATTATCTCTGATCTCTTTGGAATCAAAGGGTAGTCTCCTGATCCTTTGAGCCTGGTTTGATACTGTTTTTCAGAATGGTTCTATTAGTTCACAATTCTGCCAACAGTGTATTAGTGTCCCAATTTTCCCAAGTCTCCTCCAACATTCATCATTTTCTTTTTTGGTCATGTTAGCCAATCTGGTAGGTGTGAGTAGATAGAACAGAATTGTTTTAATTTGTATTGTTCTAATCAATAGTGATTTGGAGCATTTTTTCATGTGGCTTTGGATGGTTTACATTTCTTTTTCTGAGAATTAATAGCAGGTTCATGTCCTTTGACCATTTTTTTTAAAATTGGGGAATATTTTTGAGTCTTATAGATTTAATTTAGTTCTCTTTATATTTGGAAGATGAGTTTTTTTTATTTTGTCAGAGACATTTGCTATGAGATTTTCCCTCAAAATTTGTTCTTTCTTTTCTAATCTTGGTAGCATTGACTTTATTTGCACAAATCCTTTTTAATTTAATGTAATTAAAATTAACCATTTCATTTTTTATAATGTTCAATATGTTTTTTGGTCATGAATTCTTCCCTTATCCATAAATCTTGCAGATCCACTTTTCCATGTTCACCTGATTTTTTGCATTATTATCCTTTATTGCTAGTTCAAGTATCCATTTTGACTTTATCCTGGTGTATGGTGAGATGTGATTCATGCCTACTCTCAGCCATACTTCTTTCCAGTTTTCCCACTGTTTTCTTAAATACTGAGTTATTTCCCCAACAGCTTGGATTTTGGGGTTTATTGAACATTAATTTGCTATGGACATTCACTGTCATGTATTGATTGCTTAATCTATTCCGTTGATCCATTACTTTATTTCTTAGCCAGTACAAGAAAATTTTGATGATTACTGCATTACAGTATAGTTAGAAATCTGGTATGGCCAGTCCTTCTTATTCCATATTTTTTTTCCATTAATTTCCTTGATTTCTTGGCCTTGTTTTCTTTCAGATGAACTTTATTCTTATTTTTTTCTAATTCAATGAAATAATTTTTGGGTGGGTTGATTGGTATGGAACTGAAGAGATGAAATTAATTTAGGATTGTAATTTTCAGTTTATTAATTCAATCCATTCATGAGGAATTAGTGTTTTTCCAATTATTTTGATCTGATTTTATTTATGTGAAAAGTGTTTTGAAATTATGTTCCTATAGTTACTGGGTTTATTTTAGTAGGTACATCCCCAGGTATTTTATACTATCTAGTTATTTTGAATGGAATTTCCCTTTCTGTGTCTTGCTGTTGGATTTTGTTTGGTGGTAAATAGAAATGCTGATGATTTGTGTGAGTTTATTTTGTATCCTGTGACTTTGCAGAAGTTGTTAATTATTTCTATTAGTTTTTTTTGATTGATTCTCTAGGTATACCATCATATCATCTACAAAGAGTAACCAATTTGCTTTTTCATTGCCTATTCGAAATCCTTCAATTTATTTTCCTGCTTTTATTGGTAGAGCAAGCATTTCTACTGTAATAATAGTGGTGATAATGGGCATCCTTGTTTTAATCTTAATCTTATTGGGTAGGGTTTTACTTTATCCTTATTATAACAATGCTTGCTGATGGTTTTAGATAGATAAGATATATCATTTTAAGGAAGATTCTCTTTAAAGTTTCATAATTTTTGCATAATGAATAAGTGTAATATTTTATCCATACTTTTTTCTGCATCTATTAATGTAAACATGCAATTTCTGTTGGTTGGGCTATTATGCTGATGGTTTTCCTGCACTGAACCCAAATTTGCCTCTCTATTACTTCTATTCCTAGATCCTAGTTCCACCCTCTAATATCTGAGCAACTGTCCTAAAAATGTTATTGAAGAGAAGATAGGGTAAATAGAATTATTTTCTTCTAATAATACCCTAGCATTATTAATTTATTAAATATTCCAATTAACTAGCAACTGCTTTATCAGATTAAGTAATTGTTGCCTTTGTAAAACAGAGACCTGTACCTGGAAGAATGTGAGACAATTACTGTATCAAGTAGCAGGAGAGAGAAAAAAAATTGAATCCAATGAACAAATACAGTCTTATCTCTGTTGTGTGGAAATAAAAGAGGGATAGTGACTTATGGCTAGTGGGTCATAGATTCACAAATTTATAAGTGGAATAGACCTGAAAGGTCAACTACTGCAATACTTTGATTTTACAAATAGTAATTTTAATAGCATCTAGGACTTACAAAAGAGTTTAAAGCTTATAGACTATTCATGTTTATCATCTTATTTCATTAGTATAATATCCCCGTGAAGTAGGTATTAATACCCCCATTTTGTAGATAAGGAAATTGAGGCTGAGGAATTTAAAATGGCTTGGCTAGGGCCATATATATCTGAGAAGGGGCTTGAAACCAGATCTTAGTGGCTATGAGTCCAGCACTTGATGCATTTTGCTAGTAATGTCTAAGAAAAATTCAATAACTTACAGAGCTAGTTAATTCCAAATTCATTTTCCATTTCAAAGGTCAGGACTTTTTACAAAAGGAAGCATACCCTGGTAGATAGAGCACTAAACCTGGAGACAAGACATGTTTTGCACATTCATTGAGACATATTATTAATTGTGTGACACTGGGCAAATCTCTTAATCTCTCTAAGCCTTTGTTTACTAATATAGAAAGTTATACTAATAGCCACTGTTGCTTCCTTTAGAAACATTGTGGTGTATTGGCTAGAGAGTTGCAGAGCAGGTACTGATAAACTTTGTTAAAAGGTATTTCCTCATGGGGAGTTCCTGACAGCAATTGAGTCACAGGTTCAGAATAAGCAACCAACCAACCAAAGGAACAAAACAAACAAACAAACAAAAAACCCTTCCCACCTCATGTATGTAAAGTGCTTTGCACACTTTAAAGCCTTTATAAATGTTTCCTGCTCTTTTTACTAGGTCATGATGCCTTTCTACATGTGAGTTCCGGGCTACAAGTATTATTTTGATAATTGTATGTACTTTGCACTATTTCTTTATAGACAACTGTAAAATTTTTGATCTAATCAAAAATGAAATCAATGGAAGGAACTACATTGTTCATCTAGACTGGTGGATCCCAAACTTTTTTGGCCTACCACCCCTTTCCCAGAAAAAATATTACTTTGACTCCTGGAAATTAATATTTTTTAAATTTTAATAGCAATTAATAGGAAAGATAAATGCACCTGTGGCCATCACTGCCTCCCTGGATTGCTGCAGCACCCACCAGGGGGTGGTGGCACCCACTTTGGTAATCACTGATCTAAACCAAACTCTAGCTGAAGCCTGAGTCAATTTAAAAACTCCACTGCCAAGTGATCATTGAACCAGTAATGGGGGACTCATGACCTCAAAAGGCATCTCCTTTATTTTTAGATAGTTCTTTTAGGGTGTTCTTTATATCTTTGGCAGAAATCTAAATCCTTGTACCTTCCATCCATTGACCTCAGTTCTACCTTTGCAGCCAAGTAGATTAAAATTTAATCTACCCACCTTCACATGAAAGAAGAATTGGGAAAGGAGAGATAGCACAGATAATACCAAGTAAGAGTTAAGCCAAAAGTAATTTTTACTTGGCTTTGAGATGTCAGAACTGTGCCATTTCAGTCAGATTAATACCCACAGAGAATTAGCTACTAAGACTCTTACTCCAACCTGATCCTGATCCTATTATAATTAAGATCATTTAAGTGCAAGGCTAGGACCATGGGTAGTCAGCTTTGGAAAGGAGGTCCCAAATGACCACAACTATTTAGCACTGAGTACTCCTAGCATAGCTCAACTTAGAGGTTAAAGAGACTAGAAGTTGATTAGAAACGAAGCTTACTTTCCCTAGTGGACTACTGAGCAAAGAGTTTTAAGACAAGAAAATAGGGGACAGCTGGGTGGCTCAGTGGATTGAGAGCTCTGACCCAGAGATGGGAGGTCCTTGGTTCAAATCTTTTCTCAGACACTTCCTACCTGTGTGAACCTGGGCAAGTCACTTAACCCCCATTGCCTAGCCCTTACCACTTTTCTGCCTTGGAACCAAAACATAGTATTGATTCTAGGGTAGAAGGTAAGGGTTTTAAAATAAAGACAGGAAAATAAATACTATATACTAGAATATATTTTCCTCTCCAAAATATGCATAAATATACCACTGGCTGGAACTGTCCTTCCCTATCATATACTTCTGTGTTTACAAATCCACAGTTACAATGCATATATGTATACATATATTTATATAAACATATACGTGTATGCATATATGTGTAGATGTATGTATATACACAATATAAAAATAGCAAGAGAGTAAGGGGCAATGGATCCTAAAGTGCTGGAATAGAGTAAATTATAAGAAGACTGGAAAGGTCAGAAGGATCCAAGTTGTAAATGGCTTTAGAAGTCAGAGTATTTTATATTCAATCTTCCTACAAAATGGTGACTTCTACACTATTCCCTTGCAAATATTGTCATACTCTGAACCTGCCCCTAGACATTATGACTCTCAATTTTCTCTTTTTAGGCAGAATATTCATTACCTCTATCCATGGATCTCTGTCTAGCATAATCTTCTTACAACATTACCCTACTGTTAGAGGGACTGATTTAAAGCACAGCTCTGACCATGTCACTCTCTTACTCAATAAACTTCAGATGTTCTCTATTAGCAATAGGTTCAAATAGTCTATTTAAAATAAATAAAATTAAATATTTAAAATTAAAAAATAAAATTCTCTCTTCAGTATCTAATGTCCACCCTATTGTAAGGATGGAATTTGTGCAAGGGGGATGGGACTGAAGGAGCCAGAGAAGGCATTTGCTGATAGTTGCCTACAGTTGAGACCAGAGAGAGGATTCTGGGAATTTTCCTGGAGGAGGAGGAGGAAGATAGGCTTTTGGTGGAGGCCTGGGAAGAGAGAGGAGGCAGACATCCCAGCTTCGATCTAGTCCTAAAGGCTTCCTGAGGATCTTTCTTTGGAAACTGAAACCCTGATTCCCTGGTCAAAGCCATTCTATTGCATCTCACCCATCAAGACTTCAACAATTGAGTTAGCTAAGTTTTCGGACTTCATTTTGGGAGCAATCTCTTAGTCTCCTTCTCCCATTACCCAACCTTACTGAGAGACCCCCTTTCAGTCAAAACTTACAATTATAGAAAAGGATAGAAACAGAAAAATAGAAATAGAAACAGAAGGAGATTGGGCAGGGGAAGAATCTTAGGATTGGGAACCCCAAAGGTTCCCACCCAAGTGACAGACCCCATAGAAATAGAGAAGAGAGTACCCCAACATTACTTTGCCCTTCACCCCTTTACCCAATCCCTGAATTGCAAATAATAAAAACCATTTTTCATTTATCAGTCAGATAGCATTCCAGAGTGAGAGACAACAACGGAGAGGGGAACCACAGCTTGGTCTGACTGCCTCCATCTTGAAGCCAGACACCCCACTGTGAAATTAACTGGTGGGGGAGAGGTTTGTGTGAACCATGTCCTTATTCAGAATCTGATTGGGGTACCACATACCTCCTCTTATAGGGAAGCCTCACCCCCAACTCCTGTGGAGTGGCATGACCATCCAGGTCACCTACTTTCGAGGTGACATGCCCTTAAAGTCTCCCAGTGTATATTCAGCCCCAGGGGAGAGTTGGAAGAGAGACTCACCATACAAACTTTTTCTATCTCCCTTTTATCAAACATTCATGACTGGCCTTTTCATTGTAACTCTATCTTGCCTATACATTTTATACCTTTCTCCCTTTCTTTTTAATTTAATCCAGAAACAGTGTCCTTCTGGTTATTCCTCCCACACAAGACTCTGCCTTTTTGTTGGATGTCCCTTAGACTGGGATAGTCTCATTTTTCATGCCTACAAAAGGCTTTTCCAAATGTCTTCCTCTACCCTGTTGCTTTTCCTCAGAAATTACCTCCAATGTACCCTTTATATATCTTGTGTATGTACAGAGTTATTTGTATTTTGTATATTCATTAAAATGTGAGGGCTTTGAAGGAAGAAATTGTGTTTTTGCCTTTTTTGTGTCCACCAACTTAGCCTCATAGGTACTAAGTGCTTAATAAATACCTGTCTACCCAATTTAGGCTGTATGTCTTTTTCTCATCATATGAAATAAAACTCTCTCTTTCCACTCTGTTCGTTTCTGGAACGATTTTTCTTTCTAAACAAAAGGAAGTAACTTCCTGACATAGTCTGAAAATAAGCAGAAACATGTATGATCTTCTAAGTATTTTTGTCTAGAAGCTGCTAGCCAGGTGTTACTTGAAATTTGAATATGAGTGAGTTCCTTTAGCAACTCCCTTAACTGCATCTTTTATTGACTGCCAGAATGCAAACCTTTCTAGAAACTCTTTACCGAATAGACCAATATCTCTCCCCACAGATCTGGTAAGACAACATTTAAAAGAGGTTTTTGAATGTAGATTTTTAACAAGTTTCATCAGCACTTGACATTGAGATTGTGCCTCCCAAGGGGCTTAATTAAGAACACAAAACTAATTGAACTTAATAAGTTAACTGAGCCAGCTAGCTAGAGAGAAAGTGGTTGCCAGAAAGTTCCTTTGAGAGAATGTCTGATCTTCCTTTCCCTCCTCTCTGTCTTAATATCATTGGGCTCTAGGATCCAGTGCTAGGCTGGTAGGGCTTTTCCAAGAACTATCTAATTAGCTAATGATGATTGGTTTTAGCTTTTTGTGTAGAGAACTAGAGGCTGCATGGCCAGGCCATTTGTGTATCCAAGCTAATAAGGACATTTACCCAACTGTCTCTCTGTACCCAATTTCCCCATTCAAAAAAAAAAAATAAATAAACCCCATTACATTTCAGAAGGAAACTGCTCATCATTTAAAATATGCCCCTTCCCTTACAATATGAACTGAAATGTGTCTCTTTCAACTACATTATACTAGTGTGTATTTACAGAAAGCACCAGCATCATCTCAGTTTCATCTGACTCTATCACATGTGTGCTTCAATTACTGAAAATCTGGATAGTGTTGCCTGGGCAGCTAATGAAGTCTCAATACCCATGCGTTGTTGAAGCATAGTGTTATTTATTCACTTAATAAATCAAGCCTGTTGAGGAGGAAAGTGGATACAATTCCAACATTCGAAATGAGGAATAATGATGGCATACATCATTGCTGAATAAGTTTGGGCTACTTTACAGCCTGCAAAATACATTGAATTCCATAAAAATGACAAATGACACAACATTGTAATAAATAGCTGTAGTTTATGCATTGCGAATTGGAGCTTAGATCCAGATAGGAGCTCTCTTTCAGAAGGCCAGATGATGAATTAAGTCTTGAAATGAGACTCCATAAAAAGGAATTGTGTATTTTCCACTTATCCTGATTTATGATATGACATCATGAGCTTAAGTATATGTAACCTTTCTAAATTGAGTTGATTTAGTATTAAGGAAAACATGAAAACAGATTCTGTATATTCAAAATAGCTCTTTTGTTCTCCTGCTGTATTTTTTCTATAGGATCTTTTTATATTTCATTTTCTGCATTATTTGGTATACTATTATTGAGGGAAATTCCCAGAAAATGAGCAATATTTTCATATAGCCTACAAAAGATGATGGAACCTTGATGTAATTAGCACTTGTATTTTTCCTGTAAACATAATATAAATTCTGTGTCATAAAAGTATGTTAAACCTTTGACTGGAACACGAGATAAATCCTTAGATAGTGACTCAGCAATGGAATACAGACTGAGTCAAAACAGTGTTGTAGTGTTGGAAAAGTGAAAGGTAAATGAACTTGGAGTTTAAAAAGCTAGGTTTGAATTTCCCCTCTGCTACTTTCTATCTGTATGATCTTCCAGTGCTCTGGAAAATTAGAGGATTCAATTAGCTGATCTCAAAAGTTCTTTCTGGCTCTAGATCTGTGCTCCTCAGATCTAGAATTCATAAACCTAATAGATTCATGGTATTGGAAGGAATCTCAGAAATATTTAGTCAAACTCTTCCCTAAACCTTAAAAACCATATACAATATTCCCTATTCCTAAATCCTCATCTAGTCTTTGAGCAAAGATTTCCTGACAGTGATCCAACTTTCTTATGACACATCAATTTCACTACTTTAGAATCCCAATTATCGGGACATTTATTTTTTATGTTGGAGGTAGGGGATATACTAAAGCCTGCTTTATTGGTTCAGGAGAGCCAATTGTTTAATTTTCAGAATTATAATTTTACATATAGGGAGACTGGTAAATGCAAAAAATCAAATCCTGATTTATTGTTTTATTGATTTTCTAGATTTAAGAAAGTGATGGAGAAAATGTTAATAATGCATATTACTCTTTAGAGTGCATCCTGTGAACAAAATGATCACTAAAACCATCTGTAAAGACTTATATGGAGTGATGCAAAGTGAAGTGTGCAGAACTGGAAGAATATTGTACACAGCAAAAGCAATACTGTATTATAATCAACCGTGAAGGACAACTCAGCAAAGCAAGGATCCAGGAGAACTCCAAGGGGCTCATAATAAAAACCTATTTACCACCATGAAGGAACTGGTGGAGTCTGAAGGCAGCTTGAAGTGTACCATTTTTCACTATTTCCTTCATGAATTTTCTTTTCTTGTAAAGGCAATGTGTATCTTCTTTCACAACACGGAGAACTTGGAAATATATTTGCATGATAGAACATTTATAATCTAAATCATATCATTTGCCATCTTGGGTAGAGAGGAGGAGAAAGAAGGAAGGAGAGAAAGAAAACATGGACTCCTAAATGTCAGAAAATGATTATTAAACTTGTAGCTACATGTAATCTGGAAAAAAAAAACCTATATGTATTCATATTTATACACACATATATGCATATCCAGTGTATTTTTTTCCTCTCAGAGAATTGATTGTTAAATATTTAGCAGTTTACCTGTGATTGGAGCCAACAATATCTTCCTCTAGTTTGTTGGGATCAAGGAGATCAAGACTTCCTAGCTGAGCAGAATTTGCTTTCTAGTTTTAGGATCTAGGACAAATTCCTTAATTTCTTGGTACTTTAGATTCCTCATCTTCTAAAACAGAGATCACTATTTCTTACCTGCTCATTTTTATGGGGATATTGAAGCTTTGTAAATTAAAGTCCCCTGTAAATGTAAACGCTACTGATGGAACTCAGAATGAGAATGTGTTCAATTACTCTGAGTTTCCTAGAATTAAGTGAACTTTTATGTTGTGACATTTTTCCTCCTAAAAAATAATTATTAGGAAAACAAGCAAACGCAAATAGTTCCATATGTGATCCCTGAGCCTTTTTGCCTGACAAAGCAATATGGCTCAAAGCAAGGATAATAGAGAAAAAAAAACAAATCAAATCAAACAAACCTTAAATTCTCATCTATTACAAGCTTTGTGGTTTATTTTCTTTTCACTGTCAATACATTGTAATATTAATAGCTTACATTTATGTAGCACTTTAAGGTTTATCAAGCACTTTCCTCACTCCATATTTTTAGAGTGGCTTCACAGAGCTGCTCAGAGGCCTGAGCCTTAAAACAGCAAACTGCAGGTAAATTCATATTTTAGCTAAAGCAAGCCCTAGGATATATTATCTGATTAGTGGGTAGATTGCTAGCCTTGGAATCAAGAAGAATTAAGTTTGGATCATGCTTCTGATACTATGTATCCATGGGAAAAATTTTTTTCTTCTGTTTTGAAACTTTTACTGAAATGTTTTGTTTTTATATTACAAATATTTACATATGACTCCTATTTTGTGAGAGGTTTCTGTTATAACAAACAGTTAAGAAGAAATAATAATATGGTTACTTAATCTGAAGATGAATTTGACATTTCATATCTGTAGCACCTTCCCCCCATTTAACAAAGGAAATCTACTTTCTCCTCATTCTGTTATCTCCTATTCTGTAGGAAAACAATTTTTTTGTAACACATACAAGAACAAATACAAAAATAAATTCTTGTAACAAGCAAAATAAATATCTTGAATGGTTGTATCCAGAAATAAATGTCTCTTTCTGAACACTAAATTCATTATCTCCCTCCAAAGGATGGCATGCTACATCATTTATCTACTTGAAAAATGATTGTGTATTTTATTGTTGAATTCTTACACTTTTCAAAGTTGTTTGCTTTTACAATACCACCATTAAATTTTTCTGGTTCTTTTCATTTTTCAGTTTAGAGAGATCCTCAAAATTGTTTATTTTTATAATATTGATATTTTAGTATAAATTATTCTTCTGGTTTGCTCACTTCATTCTGCATCAGTTAATAGAAGTCTTTCCATATCCTTTGAAGTAATCTATTTCCTCATTTCCTACAGCACAATACTGCCTCTCACATTCATCTACTACAATTTATTCAGGTATTCCTCAATTGTTAAGCATTTCCTTGGTTCCCAGTTTTTTACCATTGCCAAAAGATCTACCAAAATATTTTTATATGAAAGATATTTTCTCTTTCTTGATCTCTTTTGTGTCAAACTATTAAGCAATTACTTTCTAGAACTAGAAAAAATAGTAATGAAATACAAATATGAAAATTTCTTAAGGAAACTAATCCTCAATTTCTTCAATCATGAAATGGAGTAAAGCCTGTAGCATTTACATCTTAGGGTTGCTGTGAGATTCAGATGAACTAAATCAAATAAAGTACTTTGCAAACTCTAAAACATGCTTCTTTAAATTCTCTTTCTTGAAACTTTTACTGAAATGTTTTGTTTTTATATTACAAATATTTACATATGACTCCTATTTTGTGAGAGGTTTCTATTATAACAAATGTCTTTTAGTGCCATTATTTGAGAACTGACCAGTTAATGGTATTACAGTACACTTCACTCATTTATATAGTGCTTTGAGATTTGCAATGTATTTATATATCTATCTCTATCTCTATCTCTATCAATCTATCTATCTCTATCTATCTATCTATCTATCTATCTATCTATCTATCTATCTATCTANCTATCTATCTCTATCTATCTATCTATCTATCTATCTATCTATCTATCTATCTATCTACCTAATCTATCTATCTATCTATCTTTCTATCTATCCATCTATCTATCTCTATCTATCTATTGATCTATCTATCAATCTATTCATATATTCTCTCATTTTGTCTATATTCCAAACTTGGATACTTCTCTGGATAGTTCAGAGGCATTTTTGAGAACTGATTAATTTTCTCTTTAAACTTGGATTTTTGATAAACTTAAGGAATATTCTAAAGAGACATCTACCTCTAGTTTAACAAACATTAATTGCTTCTTGAACAATTCTATTAGCTGGAGATTTCACTGCTGACTCATTTCAAGATGTTCCACTTAAGGCTAGTTTTCCCTCCCTCCCATTTCTTTCACTTTTATTCTAATTCTCATCACTCTCAAGCAAACAGAAAATATAGTCATGGTTAAGATTAAAGGGAACAATATTAATTCAACCATAATGTATACCATCTTCCCCCACTCCACATCTGAACTGGCATCTTCCTGGGAAAATATATCATTAGAAATAGAGGAAGGTATTTCAGAATACAATTTTGAGATTCTCCATTTTATTAGGGTGGAAATTATATATACAAGATAAAAATAGGATTGAGATAGTGATGGAACTTGTAACTTCATTTGTATGGTGAATACCCTATGCCTCTAGTCTTAGAAAAAATACCCTCCTTACACTGGCTAAATTGTCAGAAGAGTAAAGATCATGGTTCCTCCATAGAATGGGCACCATACACTGAACCTTTGTTGAGTGAGGACTTCATTCCTTTATACTCTATTTTACCCCCTCACTCCAAAAAATGGACTTAAGGTTTCTGTTCTGTGTCATTTGAAAGCAGATAATCTTTCAGAGTTGCCCTGACAAACTGAGGGCCCATGACTCAAGCTTGAGTGGGGCTTTGGACTTGGAATTTGGAACTGTGCTCTTATGGGAATTGAAATAAACTCTGGCCCAAATCCCCTTGCTTTCCCTCATAGTAACTAGGCGATATAATAGATAGAATACTGGGCCTAAATTCAGAAAGACCTGAGTTCAAATATAGCCTGAGACAATTATTAGCTCCCTGAGTAAGTCACACAATTTCTGTTTTCCTCAGTTCTCTGAAATTTAAAAGGGGAATAAATAGTGTCTACCTCACAGGGTCATTGTAAAGATCAAATGAGATCATGTTTAAATCTCTTAGTATATTATTGGCACATAGTAGGTGATTAATAAATGTTTATTTCCTTCCTTTATTCCTACCAGAGACTAGAGACTCAGAGAATGAGATGGTTTGGGGGGGATTAAACCCCATATATTGGGGAATTGTGTATGCAAATATATATACATATGTACATATGCATATAAGTATATATATATATATATATATAAACATTTGTGAATATACCTTTGAAATGAATTTCTCCTGTAAAAGTTAGTCCAACTGTCAGTGGTTATATGGAAAGGGGTTGCAGGAGACCCATCTCCTATAATGATGGGAACAGCAGAGGTCAGGGCTAGAGCCATTCAAACAGAGCCTCAATGCTCTCCTCTGCTCCAATCTCCTTATGAATACTAGAGAATCCTTGGGAAGGGTAAGATATAGCATAACTGTCCTTTAGGCAGTGTGGGCCAAAATACTCAAGTATTACATGCAACATTTTCATATCTCTTTGGTCTGGCTTGACATATCCTCACTCCTCTCTGTTTATCCAAATTCAATTCATTTTTCAAGCTATAATATAGATTGTGCCTTTTTCACATAGTCTTCTCCCATCTTTCTATCATAACATGTCTAGACTGTCTTCTAAATTCCCACAGCAACTATTGACTATCTTTATAATTCACTTAGTAATTTATGATTTCCTGCCTTGTGACTTCCATTCTACCATTGTTGTGAGCTGTCATTTTAGAATATTTTATTATTTCACTTGTGCGAAATATTTCACATTTCAATTTAGTTTAATTATAGAATGCCTTCTATATGGAAGGCACTTGGTTCAGGGCTTCAAAAGGTACAAAAATAAGTAAATAGTCCCTATTTTGAAGGAGCTTATACTCCATTCTTTTTATAGTAGGAAGAAAAGATAAACATGATAGCTATAGTTTTACTAATGGTTATGATATGCACTCTAGCAAAATCATAAAATTTCAGGCTTATGATCTTGGCATTATCCTTGATTCAGTTTTTCCTTCTTCCTTGTGACCAGTTGACAAATCTTGCTATTTCAATTTCAGAGCATCTATTGTATACAATGCCCTCTGTTTACTTACCCAAGCACTCCTTA
>NC_058132.1:302133743-302155527 GCF_016433145.1 Gracilinanus agilis
ATGGGAGGTCCTAGGTTCAAATATGACCACACATAGTTCCTTGCTGTGTGACCCTGGGCAAGTCACTTAACCCCCATTGCCTAGCCCTTACCACTCTTCTGCCTTGAAGCCAATACACAGTATTGACTCTAAGATGGAAGGTAAGGGTTTTAAAAAATTGATATATTTTAATTTTTAATCATCTTCATTTCTCAATATATCTCTCCTCTTCCCCCTCCTAACAACAATTCCTTGGAAGAGAAATGTCAAACACAGATTCCATTTGTTCACAATACTCCTAACTATAGCCCAAACCAGAGCAAAATGCAATTTAAATATATAACAAAATAAATGAAAATAAAATAAAACAAAGAAAACATTGCTGTGATTTCTAAGTCAATATACAGCCTGCATGGATCCTTATTCATGGTTTAGTGGCTACTTATATTCTTGTAGTTTGTCACCATTACCTTGGAACAAAAAATAAAAAGAAAGAGTAAAAAAAGCCAGTAGAGCACAACTAATATTCCATCTGATTCTGAGAATGTTTTTCAATGTTCTGCACTTATAGTCTCCACATTCTTAAAGAAAATAAGGAAGAATCACTATTTATCAACTTCACTAAATCATCATCTGTCAACTTCATTATCAATGAACTTCATGTCTTGTTAAAAAGACAAGTAAATGTATAAAGTAAGACATCTTGTAAAAGGAACATCATCAGTATCAATACTAGGGCCTCATACATGTTTTCTGTTATCTATGCAAACTTCCTAGGAATTTAACATAGTGGAAAAAAAAGATAGGCATATCTGGGCCAACTTCAAGGATCCAGAATGAAAATGAAAAGGAAGACAGGATTTGGTAACATATGCCTAAACAAATTTGGGACTATCTTCTGGGGATGAAGAAAAAAAAAAAGCAAATCAGGATATTCTGAAAGGCATAGAAAATGAACTTCAGGTTGTGGTAGGAGGGAACAGAAAATAATAAGGTAAAGAGACAACATTGCCAAGGATAGAATTGAAGATCCAAAAAAAAAAGTAGAATAAACAGATTTTTTTTGAAAGGAAAGGAGAGAATTTTTTTCCCTTGGAAAATATGATTTTGACTTAAGTGCTTGAGAAAGAAAAAAATATATGACACTATGTGTGGAGAAAGGGGGAAGTGATCAAGATAAAACTATTGTGTGAAAGAGTAAAGCAGATATTAAGCCTACTCTGAATGGAGGGGAAGTTCTGGACATGATAAAAGCTGAGGCAATGTGATATAGTGAAACACCTGGGATTTCATATGAGAGGACCTGAGTTCTAATCACAGTTCTGTAACTTATGCCTGTGAAACCCTGTGCAAGTTACTTAACCTCTATGGACCTCAGTTTCTACATCTGTAATATGAGAATGTTGAATTTGAAGGTCTCTAATGTCTCTTTTAGTTCTCTATTTTTAAGATTATGAGAAATACAGGTGAAAGAAAATGATTCAATAGCATTGAGAGTGAAATGATGGAAAGTAGACTTAACATTTTATTCTTTTGATATAATAGATAAAACTATCATTGACAGACCAAATTGGCTTACTGGTTGATTCAACTTTAAATTACAGAATCTTTTCTGTAGCTATTTCTGCTCATTCCTTCTTTCATTCAGTCAATATACATTGGTATAAGATCAGTATCTTTAGCACACATACACCCCAGATAAAGGGGAAAGAGAATTCAATTTTAAAAAAGCTTTGTTAAAAAAAATCAAACCTTTTAAATATGAGAAAATCCAAATTCAAAGTAGGACCATTGAACAAACATTTAAAAAATCAGGGGACAAAAGAAGTGGACTATGCATATCTTGGAGAGAAGATGAACTCAACATGATATTAATATAATGAATAAAGTCAAGAAGCAAATAGACTATACAACAAAGATCTGGGTTATGGGTCTTTTACTGTAGTCATTTGAGGAAGATAGTTGTATAGGGTAGAATTTTAGTTTAATATACAAAAGTTCAAAAGATGAATGAGGTCTAGTTTGAAAGATTTGTGATTGTTGCTGTGAATTGGGGAGAGTAAAAGGTCAATTTATAAATGTGCATGGTCCTGAAAAAAATGAAAGGAAAACCAATATTTTCTGATAGGTTACCTTTCTTGTACATGAGAATGGTGCTATTATAAAGGGATTCATTCTGAGTATTGAAGAAGAGAAGAGAAATATCGAAAAGCGACCTCAAAACATAATTCCTTAGACTCAACATGTAAGAAGATAGGATTGACAGCTACTTCTTGAAATATGTAAGCTAAAAAATATTTCCCAAATAGGAAATAATACTATAATACTATAATAATAATATTTCCTCAATAAGAAATAAGTACCTAATAGTACTGAGTAAGTTTATCTATATGAAAGAAGTATAGATTTGTATAGAATTCCAGCTTTTTGTCTAATTTTATGATAGCTGGGTGAGATGGATGGGTCACTAGGTCTGTGATTTCATCTGTGCAGAGCAATGTGTGTCATATATTGACTTAGAAAACCTTAAATCAAAATTATCTGTTTTTTAATATTTTTCTTTGTTTTGTTAAGCAATATTCAATTACATTTTTAATTTTATTGGGAGTTGCAACTTTGACAGTCTAGTTAGAGAGTATTTTTAGTGTGAAAGCTCCCTCCCTACATTCTAATGAACATCTTTGTAATTTTTAGTCAAAGAGAGGTTCCTAGGGGTCTTGATATGGGCTATGCATACATCTTCCCCAGGGTCCCACAACCAATATATATGAGAAGCAGGTGATACAGGTCTTTCTGACTCCAAGACCATTCTTGCCTGATAACATCTACAACACACTTTTCTAGTAGTTTAAATGAATTTTTTAAAAAATCAAGAAAATGACAGAAGTATATAGAAGGCCAACAAATTCTCTACGGTTCCCTTTACCTAAAGGACTGTTGTCCCACCTCCTCATACCTTATAGAACAGAAAGAAATTAATAATTTGTTTAAAAGAATTATCAGGGCAGCTGGGTAGCTCAGTGGAGTGAGAGTCAGGCCTAGAGACAGGAGGTCCTAGGTTCAAACCCGGCCTCAGCCACTTCCCAGCTGTGTGACCCTGGGCAAGTCACTTGACCCCCATTGCCCACCCTTACCAATCTTCCACCTATGAGATAATACACCAAAGTACAAGGAAGGGTTTAAAAAAAAAAAGAATTATCAAAGAATAGGAAACTCTGCCCTTTTATTTTTAATACACCAGAGTTGTTAAGTTAAAATTTAAATAAAGAGCTCAAGGGAATTAGTAAAATGAAATTATTAATGGGAAAAGTAGATATTCTCAGCTGCAGGAGAATTCATCAGAGTACAATGGCAAAAAATTTATACTCACAAAATGCACAAAAATCACTATCATGATAATGAAAGAGCAAAGTTAGAATAGATTCAACAAAATTCAAAGATTCAATGGAAGCTATATGAATAGAGAATTAAATTAATGAAAGAAATAAATATGAGTAAGAAAAAATATATTGGGCAGGTAGCTTAGGGAGGTGGCATTTTTGAGAATATAGAGCTAGCCTTAGAATCAGGAAGAGCTAGGTTAAAGACTCACCTCTGTATGCTACTGTTTGTGGGGACTGTGGGACCTCAGACAAGTCACTTAACCTCTAAATGCCCAAGGGAAATTCTTTAGATCAAATTGCAGAAAAGGTGTAATCTGCATTAGCTGAGAAAGTCTGATCTTCCTACACTATTGAAATAACTGGTGGAGGGGAACAACAACAAGGGGAAAAAAAGGAATAAAGTTATTGCCTCTGGGCATCTTAGACTGTAAAAAGAGCAGTGATGAATCGAAATAATAAAAAATGGAGTTGAAAATGTCATTGAAAGGGAATTTGGTGATAGCTAACATAAGCCTTCTTTATAGGCTTGAGGGAAAAGAAAAAAAAAAGTATCCAGGGAGGGAAATGAGACAGACAAATGCTGGGACATGAATCAAAGATGGAAGTAAAGGTGATTTAAAAGCAAACCCTATATATTTAGAAGGGGACTAGCACACTCAAGTAGTACTTTAGCTATGTAATCTATCTTCATTCCTAAATTAAAAGTGCCTTCTAAGGCAGCTCAGTGACAGTGGACATATAGCACCAGGCCTAGACATGAGAGGTCCTGGGTTAAAATCTAGCCTCAAACACTTCCTAGCTCTGTGCCCCTGGGCAAGTCATTAAACACCAGTTGCCTAGTCCTTAATGTTCTTCTGCCTTGGAACTAATCCTCAGTTTCAATTCTAGGACAGAAAGCATGTTGTTTTTAGTTTTTTTTTTTGGGGGGGGGGCAGGCCTTCCATGTGGTTTCCTCACTCATCCCCTCAACATTGTTCTACATTATACTTATATTCTTTAACTCAAATCCCAAACTTGATCATTATTTTTATTTATTTTATTACTTAAAATATACTTTTTTTTGTTATATGCTGCAATGAGGTGGTATTATGGTGTTAATGATATACTGTTGAGCCAAGATGTCATTCCCAGCATCTCCTTCTTTGGAATATGTATTTTTTCTCCTGACACTTCTATGCCCTCTTCCTTTAGGAAAGACTTTCCTTTCATATCAAAAAGAGGGAAATAATACCGAGAATGAAATTAGTGAAGATTCTATCTCCAATACCAACCGAACTAGTCACCTTCACCCTTTTCTACTAAATAAAGCTGATAACACATGGCTTAGAGTAGGAGTTGTTAACCAGGGATTATGTGTGTATTTTTTTTAAGAAAAAAATTCAAAACTGTAAATATAATTGGGTTCCTTTCTAATCCTATGTAGTTTTAAAAAATATATTCTAATACCTTATTCTTAGAAAGGGTCAGTGGAATTCATCACTTTGTCAAAGGGGTCCATGACATACAAAAGATGAAGAACTCCTGGCCTAGAGGGATCCAGGAATAAGTTTTATCTCCATGTTCTAGTAACTTGTAAAAATAAATCAATATTTCTTTTTTCCTTTGCTCTAACACATCTAGGAACAGTAATGCAGTTGTAAATCTCTCTCTTTCTCTCTCTCTCTCCCTCTCACTTTAGACACTCCCTTATGATCCCTTTAAATTTTATTTTATCAGGCACACACATAGCTTAGAACTGTAATAGTTAATAACATTAACTAGAATAAAAACACGGTAAAAGCTAAAGATAAGTGAAGTTAAAAAATAAATCAAATAATTTCTAGAGATGGGAAAAAATGGAAGTGGAAAAAAGGAAAATATACAATTCCCCACCTTGGGTTTATAGTACATAGCAGAGAGGCCTAAGACTGGCCACATATAACCCACAATACTCTTAAGTGAGCTTTGAACTCAACCAAAATGTACCTGGGAAATATTTAACAAGATAAATAAAAATATAATAAACCAAAAATAATATTACATTTTAAAACTTTCAATACTGGTTCTGCAGAGATTCTTATATAGAGAGTAGTGGCCCTTGTTTCTATTTGAGATAGACACCACTGGTCTAAAGGAATTTCAATAAAACAGCTACCATTCAGATCCACTTTGTGTTATATATATACTGAGGATCTCATGCCTGGTACTATTCTCATTCAGAGATGATACAATGGAGAGATTTCTAGGTCTAGAATTAAGGAGACCTGAGATGAAATGTGTGCTTACTTATTAGCTATATGAACCTGGATAAGTCATTTTGCCTATTTTCTTTAGTTTCCCCAAAAGAAAAAATAAGAATAGCACTTACCTCACAGTTTTAGTATGAGGATCAAATGAGATAATATCTATATGTGCTTAGCTCAGTGTTAGATGCTTACTCAATATTTATCCCTTCTCTCTTAACCATCTCCAGTTCATTTCCAACCAGGAAAAGAATAAGAGCATAAAGGAACAAACTTTTTTTCCCCTGGCCTCCTTGGATACTATATTTATGGAGGTCCTAAAAGTGGTGGTCAATTTTCTACTGATATTGAATTCTATTCCCTTAAGCAGGTGGGTAATTATAGTCCGGGAAGAGTATGTGATGGTAGGACCAGGAGAATTGTATATATCTCTGGGAAGGTGAGGCACACTGGAGGGAAGGCAAAATCTAGTAATCCCTAGTGCTCTCTTCTTATGGAGGTTTAGAGAGTAGAAGAATGGCTAACCTAAGTAATATAAATCTACCAGTATAAAAGAATATCTAGGGGCAGCTGGGTAGCTCAGTGGATTGAGAGCCAGGCCTAGAGACAGGAGGTCCTAGGTTCAAATCCGGCCTCAGACACTTCCCAGCTGTGTGACCCTGGGCAAGTCACTTGACCCCCATTGCCTACCCTTGCCAATCTTCCACCTATAAGTCAATACACAGAAGTTAAGGGTTTAAAATTAAAAAAAAAAAAAAAAAAAAAAAAAAAGAATATCTAGGGGGCAGCTGGGTAGCTCAGTGGATTGAGAGCCAGGCCTAGAGACGGGAGGTCCTAGGTTCAAATCTGACCTCAGACACTTCCCAGCTGTGTGACCCTGGGCAAGTCACTTGACCCCCATTGCCCACCCTTACCACTCTTCTACCAAGGAACCAATACACAGAAGTTAAGGGTTTAAAACAAATATTAAAAAAAAAATTAAAAAAAAAAGAATATCTAGATTTATGGGAGAGGTAAAGCTTCCAAAGGAGCAATAAAATATTGCCTCTTTGGTATTTATGGAACTAATGCATGTCTTTTGTTTGTATGTTTGTTTTCTACCAGGTTAAATAAATGCTGTCCTATAGCTTGATATATTGTTAGCCTGATAACTTGCATAGGACTGTTTAAAAAATTTTTTGAGGTGGGGGGAAATCTAGACATATGATATATCTTGACTTTCGTGGAGAAATGAAACTTGGGGTAGAAATATGATCAAGAGATAAATATAAGAAAATTTCATAATGTTAAAGTTGATCATTTTAAATCTAAGAATTGTATTCTGTGCCATGAATTTCATTTGTTAGTATTGTCATTTACTTTTTACAAGATGACATCACTCTATTGACATCTGTCTTTGTTTACCCAGTACTAAGACTTTCGGTAATCCTCTAAATCATTTGTTAATTCACTGAAATATATTTGAGTAACTTTGATATGTCAAATATCTTACAAGTCATTTTTTAGTATAGAAAATATGAATGAGATATAAATTGGTCATTTCAGCGTGTTAGGAACAAGCTAGCAAAACAAAGTATATATGTAGAATGAGGTAAATGATGATGGTTTCCTCAAGTGAGAAACAGGATAACAATGTGGATAGTGTTGGATTTGGAGTCAGGAACACATGGTTTTAAATCCTACATTCTAGCTGTGTGACCATGAGTAAGTCATTCATCCCCTCTAAGCTTATATTTCTTCATTTGTTAAATTATGGAGTTGGAATAGTCAATCTCTCATGTTCTTTCCCACTCTAAATTTATAATCTTATGAACTTGTCATTAAGAGTAACCAAAATTTTGGAATGGAAGGCTTAGACCAGATTTCAAATCTTTGCCTCTAAAGTAGCTACTACTTATGTCAGCTTAGCTGCAGGGGCATCATGGTTGATTTGATAAAGTCTGGCCACAAAGGTCAAAAGGACAGGAACAGCTGTTACAGCATTTCGACATTTATTTCAAAAATCTTTTCATTAATAAAATTGTCCCATAATGAAAGGGCAATGAAAATCTTATCTGCTTGTGCCCCTTGGGGGTCAGATAACATTTAATAGCTTTAAGTTTCTTGTAAACTTACAGTTGCTTGAACTGTCAGAAGAGGAGATTAAAATCATCTTCTATAATGACAGAAAGTAGTTTAACATTTAGGGCCTCAATCATTCTGCCAGCAGAACCAAATGTATTTTATCCATTTAAAAGGGTTTCTCCCTTCACATTTTCCTCCCCCATCCCCAAAATAAAACCTTTCAGATGTGATAGGGTTTAGTTTGACTGATTAATTTCAGTTTTTCTGCTTCACACAAGGCAGACCATGATGAATTGATATATTAAAGATGTGATTAATGGTTACTTTCTATTCAGTATAATTATCAGGTGATAGTTCCAATGAAAGATGCTTGGAAATGAAACTTTTCACTCTAGATAACCATCCACCCTGTCTAGAAAGAAAAATTGGTCTCTATTTTCAACATATTACTGTAGAGCAAGGCCATGGGAGGGAGAGCACACTGTTTTGTGAGTTTTGAAGGAGAAGATGGATTTGAAAAAGTGCCTGTCACCAAGGAAGTTGCGGGCAAAAAACCCCCCAAAAAACAGAACAAAACAAAAAAACAGGGTAAGAAAACTTTGAATAAAATTTCTCACATGATTGTCACAATTTACTCCTAATTCCTCGAATGCCCTGACTGACCTCAGTTTCTCCCACTTTCTCCAATCAGTGTCTTGAAAACCTTTCCAGATTAATAACAAACTCTTGTATCAAGTGTATTCGTCCCCAGTACAAAACTTTCAATGACTCCTCACTGATTTTAGGAATCTAACCTCTCCATTTTGATAATTATAGCTTATTTTCTGATCTGACAGCACTACATGTTTTTCCTTTATCAATCTCAAACTGTTCCCCAAATAATGAGCTATTTGTATACAAAATGTTTGGTAAACCTTGAAGCACTATATCAAAGAATGTTGTTTTTTTGATCTGTAAGAAACTCTAGAAGGCTTGTACTCCAGCCTCCTGCTTCTAATTTTTGTAATAGATGAAGTAAATAGGACCTAAGGAGCTTAGTGATGTGCTCCAGTTTACAAAAATAGTAACTGACAGGAGTAGGATTTGGACTCAAATCTAAAGCCTTTGTTCTTTCCCCTTACCAATATACTCTCTTAATACATATTTGTTGAAGTGAATAGAAATAAAAATCCATAGAAGCAGAAGCTGTTCTTCCATGAAAAAAAATGCTTTTTCATCTCATAGTTTCTGGAAAATAATAGTCTTCAAAATAAAAACACATTGCTTTATTTGGCCAAAAGTATGGACCCAACCCACTTATCAGAATGAAGTAACCTTTCAGTATAATCCATGCATTTATATGGTGCCTATCAGCGTGGTCCCCAGGTGTTTTGACAGCTGTTCTATTTTAGCACTGAATAATATACTGCTGTCTTATTTTTCTTCCTTTCTTTGAATCACTGTGACTCTGTATTTGCTTCATTTATAGAACAAATAAAGAAGTGCCAGATTCAGAAAGACAATAAATAAGACCAATTTTATGAGTATGCCGAGTATGCTGCCTTTGATTTCATGTAAGGAATCCTAGAAAGGTAACCCTCTCACATCTATGCCCCTCAATAAGAAAGAAAAGGGGAATCAATCTGAGGACTGTGTGGATACATAGGTAACTAAACAACTAACTTATAGATTTAAAAAATAAATATACATAAAAATGGCAAAACAATGGACAAAATGAATATGACAAATATTAAGAATGTAATTCTATAAAAATAGTGTTAGGAATGGAAATGTTCAGAATGACTTGATGCTGGTAAGAGAAACTAAAAACAACAAAATGTTTTTTATGTTATATTGTTTTAAAAAAGGGAGGATCAAAGAAGGATTAGCACATTTGTTTTTGCATATCTGATAACTGACAAAAGAGAGAAAGCAAGATTGCTCATTCCTCATGCAAAGGATAAAATTTTCACTGTAAATTGCAGAAGAAAAATTATAAATAAGAATTGTTATAACAAACAAATAAGGAGATCATAAGAAAGCAACTATTGCCCTTGATGAGTTCAAATTTAACTCACCCATAATGTTAGGAACTTTAAATGCTAGTAAATGACTGCTGAGCCAGTTTCAGTAATATTTGGAGTATTGTGTTCAATTTTGGCCACCACGGTTTTAAAAAGGCATAAGCTAGTCTAGAGTATATCTAGAGAGGGCAACCAGGATAGTGAAAAAGTTTGCCTCTCAGAGAATGAGCAGTTGAAGGAACTGTGGTTGTTAAGCTTAGAAAAGAGAAGATTTACGGAGGATGTGATAACTTCAAGGATCAGAAAGATTGTTACATGAGAGACAACACGTGCTCTTTGTGAACCCATAGGGTAGAATCAGGAATGGTGACATGGAAGTAGTGAAGAAACAAATTTAGTCTTGAGATAAACAAACAAACTAAAATGTCCTAACAAGTGTGTAAATAGAAATTAGCTCTATCCCATTAATAGTCAAAAATCTACCCAACCCAGGCGTGCTAATGATGTCACTCCCACCTCCCTTAGTGGGGAGGGGAGACGAGTTACCCACACGTGACAATAAGTAACAAATCAAGAATAAGGGACTGCCCTTTGGGCAGTCCAAATCAATGTAGAAACTGCCATTTGTCTATTTGAATTAGAGGTGGACCACAGGAAGTGATGAAAGACACATTCTCTTTAAGTAAGTTAGTGAACTTCCTGTGAGGAGAGTTGTCGTCTGGAACTAGAGGAAGAAGCATCTCCTGAGACCACAGTCAGCTTATGCTCTGTATTGTCACGTGGGTAAGTTAGGCTGGCTTCCTTGGCCTAGCTGGGCCAATTCTAAACTCTGCCTATCCGGCTGTTGGGCCTTGCGGCTTACAGCTTCATTTATTTAGTCTTCTAACCTCCCTCTTCTCTTTATCCCTACTCACCTTCCTGATTGTAAATAAACTCCTCAACCCGATGCTGACTTGGGTCTGATTTAATTACGGAATCAACCTGAATTGTTGATTCCTGGCGGCCACATAATTTTAATATATAAATATAATAACTAAATTTTAATTCTTACACAAGTAAAGCTTCCCTGAATTTGGAAGGGTTCATTTGAGAGGTAGTAGGTTTCTTCTTCCCCTAAATATCTTTAAGCAATAGCTAGATAACCACTTCTTGGGTATACTATAATGTATGAGTTGGGCTATTGTTCATCCTTTGTTTTTGAAGAGGACCAGTGGCATCATTGACTTGAATATTAATTAGGTTTAAGTAAGGAGGAGTTGTGAAAAGTTTTTAGCCTCTGTGTCCCTTTCAAGTCATAGAAGTCTGATAGCAGGACAAAACCCAAGGTGCCAAGTATGCAGTGAATAACATGAGACTAGCTGATATTATGTGAATTCCCTCTGTCCCTTGTCTCAGAAACTCCTTCCTTTATGAAGCTAAATGAGACTTTTGGTATATTTCAGAGCAGATGAAAATTGCTCTCACTTGCCTCAGGATAATACCCATTCTTCTACCTCTAATATTCCTACACAGTGTTATTTAGCCCTACTAAGAGTTTCTCTGATTCCTTAGTGATTTAACTGTTCAAATATTGGAAATATGTGTATTGTTACTGCAGCTGGGCCTGAATCCCTAAGTGATTGGTTAATAGTTAATAAAGAGTCCCTACATCTTTCTCTAGCTCTCATACAACCAATTCATGACTATGAAGGCTTGAACTTCCTCAAATCTTTTATTAAAAGATACTTTATTACCAGAGAGTTTATTTGAGGTATTATATTTATTAGAAAAAAGTATCACTTTCAAATGCCTTAGACATATTACAGACTTATTACAAGTGGGAGAGATATTGTTATAGTCGATACTAGAAACTTTAAATATTTATTAAATTCCTATTACATGCAGAACACTGGACTGAAAGCTGAGGATGACAAGATTAGATATAGCCTAGCCCCTGTACCATGGAGTTTACAATCAAATAAGAGGAAAGAGTACTTAAAATTTTCAATAATACATAACAATGAATGAAAGTACATTAGAGAAGAGCAAAACAATTCTATGTGATGTCTTTAGAGGAAGATCTATATTGATTGACGAAGTCAGTACAGGTGGTATTGGAAGTCAGAAAGTATTTCAGATATAAAGAACAGTTTGAGTCTCTGTTCAAGAATATAGTTGGTCTTAAGGAAGCAATGCTAGAATAAAAAAAAACTTGGTTCATTGACTTAGCTATCTATTGTTCATCTTTTACATCAGCTATTTTTTTTTTGATATCTGTGATCATAAATAATAAAGCACTTCATATGACTCCTGAAAGAAGTGTAGAATTTAGACAGATAATAGGCAAGAAAGTTGTCATCAATAAAAGGGTGTTAGGAGGCAACACATGAACAGGTGGAGATATTTATGATAAACCCATAGAATATTAAGTCATTCTGAAAAAGAAATTTTTGAAGAGAAAAATAAGACAAAAATTAATCAATATTTTAAAAATAAACCTGACAATTTTTCCCATGTTACACATTCATAAATCTTACACTTTGCAAAGAGTTGAGGTAGTAGTAATGATGATATCTACTTATATTTGTGTGTGTGTTTATCTATCTATCTAACTTTCTGTCTTCTGTCAGTCTATATCTTAGATAAAAAACTTTTCTTTAAGAAACTTAATTTTTTGTGAGCTTTTTAATTCTCTATAGTCAAACATTACCACTTTATCTTTTTTTCTTTTGTAATTGCCCCTATCCCTTGTTTGTTTTAAGAACACATCTTCTTCTCCCAGATGACTAAGGTATGAGTAAATTGGGGTTCTTAATATGGCCTCATTTGTGTATAAAAATATATGTACATATTTTATATTTCTATAAACATATTTTTAAACTTTATTTCAATAAAATTGGCTTCATTTTTAATCCTATATATTTCATTTTACTGCATTTTATACATAAATGGGGCCCATAAATTTCAGTGGACTATCAAAGAGGTCCATTTGACAAAACAGTTAAGGAACTCCAGCTTCAGAACCTCATTTGATTGATATTAATTACTCTTTTGAAAATTGTTATTTGTAGTATTAATTTCTCTCTGTAGCCATCTGTTTTAGTTTTATTGATTTGCATTTAGCATTAGAATTTCAGTTTAGCTTCCATATGTTATTGGAATGAAGAGTAAGTACTGAACTTACAGTATAGGGAAGACCTGGTTGAATAAACTCCTACAAATGCAGTTTTTAAAAGGAAATTGATATTGATTCCAGTCACTATGCTAAGAATTTTTGACCAAATACCTATATTTACTATGCCAAGTTCATAAAGCCTAATTTTAATGACTTCTCTTTGGGAGTATTTAACCCAAAGTATACTCTATGTAACTTTACAGTGCTTTAATTTGTTTCAAGGAGTTTGGGAGATTTTGGAAAAGAATAGTAGTATTCACAAATAGCAATCTGTAGGGTTAATTCACATTGTAATGAGAGTGAATATAACATTTAAAAAATGTATCCAATAATGTCCAGTTCTTCAAATAAATCAGCTGTGAGGCCGAATTCACTTTGTTCATATTATTTTTTTAACTTCAGGAAACCTGCATTAAGCTTTGGGCTATGCTGAATATGAAAAATTCAGACCTCATTTCATCTACTCTATATTGCAACTGTTGTTTTATTTGGAAAACTGATGAAAGCATCAAGTCTTTCTGTAGTTTTCATTCTAATGCAAACAAATAGCATCATTATTTTATAGTTAGGAACTCTAATAACATAGAACTTAAAATAAAATAAAGGGATATGTTGTTGAAGGGGAAAAAATAAGGCAGTAACCTTTTGAGATTGTAATAAAGGATAAGGAACTCTTTGAAGGTTTGTGCAGCTGCCTTTAAAAGTCAGTGTTCCAAAAATCAGTAACAATGATAATTATTCATTGAAATAAATCCCCAATATTTATTCTTAAAAATTTCTATTATAGGAAAAACTCAATTTATTGATATAGATCTTAAAAACCATCAAATGAAATAATGATTTTTAAAAGATAATTAGCACATCTTTCTGTTAATAAAATATTGCTGCTTAATTTGCATAAATAAATAGCTGATTAATTCTCACTTCTTGAGATAGAATCTTAGAGTCTAAGGCTAATGAGATCCTCAAAGTTCAGTGTATTAAGCCACCTAGGTATACCACAGGGGGAGAACATGGAGTTTGGTTACTGAGTCATAAAACACAAATTTGGAAAAGAAATTAAGAAGAGAAGGGTATTCAAGAGTAAGAGTAGAAAGTTGGAGAGGTGATAGTCACAAACAAAAGAACCTCTAATTATAGAGGATTAATAATAAAGTAGGTAACAAATTAAAGAAAAAACTAGTAAGCACCAATAATCAGAGTCTGGATTGATTGAAGAGAAGAAAGACCAAGTATCAGGCTTAACAAACCAATGGTAGATTACAATATTGATCCTATTCCTTTCTTTCTTCAGAGTTTTTATTATTTCAAAGAAAGGGACTAATATGTATGATATTGATATAAAACACAACTTAAGATAATAAACTATGAATATAACTGGGATGATCTCACCCATAAAATGGAGGAGGGTAACAGAATAGATTAGGAAATAGAATAAAAAAAATATAACATTTACAGAAAAAGACATTTAAATCATAAATGTTAACATAGTTAAGATGAAGGGCTTGACTAGCATAAATTGTGCCTCAGGTGATGCAAAAGTGGTAATAATTAGCTTAGATATGGTAACAGTAAAAATAATTATTGTTAAAAAAAAAGATAAGCACTACCCATACACCTTCTTTCATAGTCAGTACTTTTCCCCAAACAAGACATTCTATCTTCCAACTCCATGTTTATTTACTCTTCATGCCCGCATTTCTCTCCTCATCTCTGCACCTTGTCTTCCTTCCAGGCCCAGATAAAACCTCACATTATACAGAAAGCCTGTCACAATCCCTTTTAATTCTAATGCCTTCCTCTTGTTGATTTCTTCTAATTCATGTGTGTTACTTGTTTTTACAAAGTTGTTTGTATGCTGTCCTCTCTATTAGACTTTGAGCTCTTTGAGACCCTGTATCTTTTATTTTTATTTTTACCAAGGTCTTAGCATAGTTCCTGGTCCAGATTAGGTGCCTAAATTTCTAAGTTCCTCTAAGTTTCTAATTTCACACCTTAAATTAGGTGCTTAAATGTAACTAAGTTCCCATATTTCCCCATGTTCTTTGCCAGATAGCAAGAAATACACTTTTCAACAACTCTAGTTCTCAAGGTTACATTCAGATGGGGAAAAATCTGAAATATCAAGCAATATGTGCAAAGATCATATAGAAAATAAGCATTATAGAGAGTATTTGAAGCAAGATTTGAATTCCAAAGGCCACAGAGGAAGAAAGTATGAGCAGAGTTTTTATATCTGAGCTGGATACAGGGAAGAGCTCAAGACAAGTCAGAAATATAAAGGGATTATCACTAAAGCAGAAGGTCATTCTAAATAATAGGATTTCACAGAAATTTGCTAGCTAAAGGAGAGGTGGTCCCAAGCTTCTAATAGGAATGTTGATGTAAAGAGGGAGGAGTTTTTGATTATTAGGTTTCTCAGGTAGAGTCCAATTCTTATGAAATCCAGGAGAGTCCTAAAAGTGGAAACCATGAGTTCTCCTCTTAGACTTTTTATTTGTCAACTATTGGACTTCTGATGAATTAATTATCCTCTCTGAATTCTAGTTTCCTTGTCTATAAAATTGAAATAATATATGTCCTGCCAACCTTATAGAATGTGTGAGGATCAAATAAAATTATAGATATGAGAATGTTTTGGAAACTACACAAATTTATGATGACATTGTTAAAAAGTTCAATTGAGTGGTCAGTTTTCATTAGTTTAACACAGCTAACTGAAACAAAGATCACTTTGAATGAAGGAAAGGGATGCTGATTTTGAGAAGTTCCCTTGACGCCATTTTTATGGCCCTTCAATTTCTAGCCAATATATCCAAGTCAATATATCTGTAACAGGGCTGCCCATAGTCTGAATGTGTTCTGTAATCACCACGTGATGAAAAACAAGTCAGGGAAAATGTTAGTATCCCGTGGCACACTTGAAAAATGGAGTAACCCCATTCCTTTCTATGGCAGAGGTTGCTACCTTCTATGAAAGTAAGCAACATGACAGAGGGAAAAAAAACACTGAACTTGGAAGTCAAGATACTTGGATCCTAATCCTACCTTGAGTACTAAAAATCTGAATGAATTTGCCCATCACTTTCTCCTCTTAGTCTTTAGAGTTTCTTTAGCTGATCAATGAAGGGCTCTGAATTTCTAAACTCTGTTTTAGCTATAACTATACATGCTAAATGAGAAACAAATGAGAACGAGAAGCAAAGCTTTATATTTTATTGTTTTTTTTTAAACCCTTGTACTTGGGTGTATTGTCTCATAGGTGGAAGATTGGTAAGGGTGGGCAATGGGGGTCAAGTGACTTGCCCAGGGTCACACAGCTGGGAAGTGGCTGAGGCCGGCTTTGAACCTAGGACCTCCTGTCTCTAGGCCTGGCTCTCACTCCACTGAGCTACCCAGCTGCCCCAAAGCTTTATATTTTAGTAAGAAAAATGGAAAGAGAAGGAGCTTGAGTAGTGATGAACCTAACATCCTTGTTCTAGATACTGCTCCCAGGTCTTTCCCTCAGGGAGAAACTCTCAGAGGGGGAATATGTATTGATTAACACCAAGGAAGTGTCTTAGGGCTCTGAACTGATTCTTGGCAAGAAGCAGTTATATGTCACCTTTCTAGTAGCTTTGCCCACGAGCAGAAGAGCCTCCTGTCATTGCAGAAAGTGAGAAAGAGAAATAGTCCAGGTACAGGGCAGAGAGAAACAGACCATGAAAACAATTAAGGTAGAGTAGGAAATCATAATTTTTTTCCCTCTCAGGTTTTCTGAGTCCATAAGTATTAGGACTGGAGAGTTCTCTCCATTTTAAAGACTTGTGGGTAAAAAGTCCCTCGTTCTCATTTGGCAGCAGAGGGCTGTATTGGGAGGAAAAGAGGTTGATTTGGGGATTATTTCATGAAGTGGAATGGACTTCCTTGATGGGTGGTTGGTACTGCCTCCTTGGAGTTCTTCAAGTTGAGATTGGCCAAAATTCTTTTCTTTTTTGGATGATGATAATAGATTAATGAAGAAAATCACATGTTGTATAATTTAATCTTGACAACATGCTGTTATTATCCCCATTATACAGTTTAAAAATTAGGCTAAGAGGTGTCAAATGACCAGGGTCATATAGCTAGTAAGCATCTGAGGCAGGGATCAATCTCAGTTCTTCCTGAATCCAAGACAAAGACTATTCACTGCTCCATCTTACTGCCTAAGTTGATATTATATTGGAGATTCCTACAATGTAAAAGTTGGGCAAATGGCTACTGAGTTTCATTTCAGCTCTCAAATTTCATGATTCTATTTACTGCAGAGTAAGAAATAAATAAATTCCAGGAGTGTGCTGATCAATATTTAACAACCTACTCTGAAAAAGGGGTGAGATTTGGGGGAGAATGTATCACATGAAAAACATTTAAGTTTAACTTGCATCATTGATATTTTCTCCATCACTTTCTTAAATTGAGAAAATCAACAACAACCACAACAATGAACTCAGCTCTAATTTGCAGTGTTCACTGATTTCTGAGTTAAGGCCCAGCATCCAATATTATCAGGAATACTGAAATAGCTTCGTAACTGAACTCCCCTCACTCTAGCATCTTTCCATCTCTAAGGCATCCTTCCAAGATGCCAAAGCAATTTTCCTAATTCATGTCATTCTCCTACTCATAAAACTCAAGTGACTCCCTATGTTCTTTTTCTCTTAAAGCCCTTTGCAACTTGATTCTAGCCTACCTTTCTAATCTTGTTATATATTACTCTGCCTCATAGCTCTGTAGTCTAGCCAAAACTAACTTTCTTAATGCCATTAGAAGGTAAACTTCTTGAAGGCAGCGACTGTCTTTCTTTTTGCTTGTATTCATATCCTCAATATTTAGCAAATAGTAAATGCTAAATAAATGCTTATTTCCTTTCTTCTTTCCTCCCCTATAATATTACATAATATTATATCACATGCAAAGGTATAATGTAGGTGTCATCCATCACTCAACTATATGACTCTCAATATTGTGTTTCTTTTACCAGTCAACCAGAGAGCACATTTGTTCAAAGTAAAAGATTTAATAAAACAGTTTAGTAATATAAGGTAAAGAAAGGGTTTTTTTTCCTTTTGGTTATACACACACATATTTTTTTCCATTTCACCAGTGGAGGAGGGCTTCCACATAGAGAACCAGGCTGCCGGTATATATGAAAGAAGAGTCTAGACATAGAGAACATACTTAGACATTCTTAAAGTCAGGAAAACTCGAATATCCAGTGATGTAGAACCTTAAGATGTTTTCTCCAAGAGCTGAGATCTCTAATGCCCTATTTTCTCCTCCACGGTACTTGGGTCTTTTGCTGGGCCTCTGAACAGTGACTCTAGAGCAGTGGTTCCCAAACTTTTTTGGCCTACCATCCCCTTTCCAGAAAAAAATATTACTTAGCCCTCCAGAAATTAATTTTTTTAAATGTTAATAGCAATTAACAGGAAAAATAAATGTACCTGTGGCCATCACCAACCTGCTGGATCACTGTAGCACCCATCAGGGGGCGGTAGGGCCAACTTTGGGAATCATTGCTCTAGACACTCAAACTGCTAAAGAAACCTTTAGGAATTTTGAAGTCTCTCTTTTGAAATTACTTATCTGATAAAGTTTCTTCTGACTGCCTCAATTGTTTTTGTATGTTATTTTTAGAAAATTCCTTTTTTATTCCTATCCTGTTCCTTTTCTCAGCAAATTAATTCCCCAGATGAGATTGGATGACTAGACTAGGCAGGGTAGAGGAAACCAAAAGTAGATTGATTGTCTATTTTTTTGTCAATTCAATTCAATAAACATTTATTAACTGTCTCCTATGTTTCACAATTGTGCTAAGCAAATGATATAAATGCAAAAAATATTGTCCCTGTCTTCATGGAGCTAACTTTCAAATGAGGAAGACAATACTCAAAATAAAGCTAGAAAGGGGATTTGGAGTTAAGAAGGAATGACACTAGGGGATCCCTGCTTAGGACATCTTGTTCTATGAAGTTCAGACTAAACAGAAAATGGAGTGAGCTGCAAGTCTCCATGTAGTTCTTTATAAAGGGCTCTATAAAGGACAGTTTGAGTTAGAGTTTAGTGTTCCATCCTCCAACCCTCCAATCAGAAGGGAGTGAAGACTGAGAGATTTGGGGAGGTGTTGAGTATCCTGTCCTCTTAGAAATAAATTGTAGATTTGCCCTCAAACACTGGTGTATCTACAACAGAAACAGGTTGAACCTTTAGAAGACAATTTCACCAAAAAGCTGTCTATGTCTTTCCAGCATCTGCTTAGGTATAGGATATGCCCATTGCTTCTAGTTATTCTAATCATCTTTCCCCTAAGACCATAGAGGCATTGGAACTGATTGATATTTTGGGCAGCCAATTTGGTTTTAGGGAAACATTGGACCATAAAAATTATTTAGAATTCAATAAAGCTTCTCATTCTTTGCCCATCTCTCAGTATGCTGATTGATAACTCATTGAAAATCTGGATTATAGTTTCCATGAGCTACTCACCTAATAAAACTTGAAATAATAATTTTGAAAGTATACATTTTAAGATACTAGCTGCTTTTGCTACTGTTTTACATTTGCCATCTAATAGGCCAGGTATCTACAACTCATTTAGCCTTTAACCAACTGGAAAGATCATTGTGGTCAAGCTCATTTTATGGATCTCTTTCCTTTTTTGACTTCCTCTCCTGTATCTCCAAATTGTCCAATGCCATTATATCATTCCCCTTGCCCCCATCAAGAGCCACACAGTTTGCTACGCCATTGAATCCTATTTTCCCTCAAGAAGTACCTGATGTTTTAAAAAAAATCAGTTATCTTTTTTGATTCAATTCAACAAGTGTTTATTAAGCTCCTACTTAATAATAATATATACATATAATATATAAAGATATGTATGTGTATATATAAAAAACATAACATGGAGAAGAAACAAAGCTTAAATGTGAATAAGACAGACCTTCATTGGAGAAAAAAACAAAAAGAAGAATTTTGTTTTATATATATATTATATAAATAAGTTATAAAATATATGTATATATGGTTATTTTTTGATATGTGCATTATTGAGTTGCAAAACAAAGAACTGTGTAGTATCGAAGGGAGAGAATGCCTGACAACTGAAAATGTCAGTAAAGGCTTCCTCAAACAGGTGACATTTTATCTGATTTTTGAAGGGTGGCTCAGGTTTTAAAAGGTAAAAAAAGGAGAGAAAGAATATTTTAAGCAAGAGGATCAGTAAGACTCCAACTCTAATTCTCACTTGTTCGATTTGTGCTCAGATTTGCTGAGGCATGGCTACAGCAGAATAACATGAGCTGTAGCAAGAAGAAAGTGGAGTGACCCCAGTTCCTCGAAGTAGAGCAGTCTGACCTTTACACTGTAGCCATTAGACAGTTGCTGAAGATTTTTGTGTATTAATGGCATGGAGGAGCCAATCTGATAGTGTAAATAGAGTGCAATACTTTGATTCAGGAAGATCTAACTTTGAATCCTGACTCAACTATTTATTAGTTCTGTGATCATGGGCGTGTCACTTTGCTCTCTGTCTCAGTTTTGTCATCTGTAAAATGTGGATAATAATAGCATCTACTGTACCTGAAAGACTTCTAGGAGGTTCAAATGGGGAAATAAATTTAAAGTACTTTGAAACCTTAAAATACTATAAATACACACATATGTGTGTATATATATCTATATATCTATATTACATATATCATATATATTAGCTTTCTTCCTGTTTGCTTCCTGCTTATGAGGTTGAAAAGAAGCCTTTCTAAGTACTTTGTACTAGGTTACCCAAGGGAGGAGGAAAAATTCAATCCCAGTATTTTTTGGGTCCTATGCCACTTTAGTATCTGGAAGATAGAAAGGAGGCAGCAAGGAAGAAAAAATGAGATGCTAAGAATGATCTGAATTTTTTTTCAACCCTTACTTTCCACCTTAGAATCAATACTTTGTATTGGTTCCAAGGCAGAAGAGTGGTGAGGGCTAAGCAATAGAGGTTAAATGACTTGCCTATGATCAAAGAGCTAGGAAGTGACTGAAGTAATTTTTGAAGCCAGGAGCTCCAATCTCTGGGCCAGGTTCTCAATCCACTGAGCCCTGAGATCTGAAATTTTTATGAAACTCTTCCACCCCTATAATCAATGGCAAACTGATTCAACCTAGCATTTCCCTCCTTTAATCTGCATCTTTCAAACTCTGGATTAACTATTGTAATTTATTTTTGCTTGTTTTAATATTATTATATGTTATAATAAATATTTTATAATATATGCATATTAATAAACATTATTATACCATGTAATATTTTATATGACACATCTCTATAAATATATGATTAAGATTGAAATACTCTATTTCATGAAGAAATATATTTAGTGTTCAATAAAGTTTCTAGGGTTTTGCCTTAATGTTATATTCTAATATGGTGATTTAGAAGTTATTGAAAACCTAATTTTTCAGGTTCAATGATTACATACCAAATATATCTTTAACTAAAATCATATAATGGTATGTTATTTAAAGTATAAAATCTATTTGAACGATCCTTAATTGTTTAGTGGTTGTTCTTTTCACTTACATTCTTGTAGTCTTTGTGTCTCTAGTATTCCTAGTTCTATTTATTTTACTTTTTGTGACTGAAGATAAAGCATATTCTCATCTTTTCCCATTAGGTTCTCTTATTCTATCATTTAGGTCTACTTTGTTTAGTTTAAAATTTCTTTTTTTAGCTTGAAATTTCTTATTCAACTTTTTATTAGATTTATCATATGCTGATAATGGGAAGTAAGCTGTTTCCTATTATTCTTTTTTCTTTTTAAGAATTCATTTTCTTTGGTGATGCTACCAGATTTTTCTTTACAAACTGTTTAAGAATTATTATGTACAAATAAGTGTTAATATAGATTACATCACACACACACACACACACACACACACATATATGTATGAATGAGTATATATATA
>NC_058132.1:302155898-302178370 GCF_016433145.1 Gracilinanus agilis
CACACACACACACACACACACACACACATATATATATATATACTCATTCATACATATATTTTTACATTTATGTACAGGAGAGAATGGAGGAGGAAAGAGGAAGAAGCATGGTGGTTGACAGAGAACTATGAATTCACTGAGATGAGTTCTGGTTATATCTTTGAGGCATATGTCTTTGGGACTCTGGACTAGTCACTTTCTCTCTCAGTACTCTGGGTAATTCTCAAGCCAATAGGTTGCAGGGAAGATGCTCACCTGCATTGGTGGAAGGGAATATCTTAACCTGATAATCACCTATAACAAGGAAATCACAGCTATCATATTGTCATATCAACTTATATGATTTAAGATTGACAGACTCTCCTTTCATGTAGAAAGATATTTATGATTCAATAAAAGTTCTAGGGTTTTGCCTTGCTGATAAATTATCATCTCATGATCAGGAACTTATTGAAAATTTGGGCTCCATGTTCAACGATTCACAAACCTAATAAGCCTTTAACTAATACCATATAAAGATATAATGTATAAACACTGTATGTATGCATTATATACCACTTTGCAGACAAGCTTGATAATTTCACAGTATTAAGTTTCAGTCGTTTGTTAATTGTTGTGCTTTGCATTTACATTGTTCTATTCATCCCATATTTAGCATTTACTTCACTTCTACTTATTTAACTTTCCATTAGTTCCTATACCTCTTTTCATGCTTCATTGTATTCCTCAGATTCATTGTTTCTTAAAGTGCAGTAATGTTCTATTACATTAACATACCACAATTTACTTAGCTATTCCTCATTCAATAAGCAACATGCTTTTCTTCTCAATATCTTCTATGAGCCAAAAAAAAAAGTTAAGAAAGTAGTGAAACATTTATTGCTCTCTTTTATCACTAGGGAAATTTTGTGTTGAATTTTATAGTGGAGTCTTTTAAAAATTCTTTTAACCCAGACCTCTTAATCTCCTTATAACAACATTGTTCCATGCCCTGTTCCTGGTCTTCTGAAATGTTATGTAAAATTTTAAGACCTACTCCTTTTTTCTATTGGTACTATAGATAATTTTTGTATATATGGGCTTTATACCTATCTATGAGAATTTTGATCAAAGGGTATGGATTTTGTCACATTCTTAGCTTAATTAGTCATTGCTTTACAGAATGTTTGGTTCTATTCAAAGTTTGGGCAATAGTAAATTATTACCTCCATCATTCCAAGAAACTTGCAATCTATTTCTTAAAAATTCTTTTTTATTATTATAAGCATGACAAACATCATTGAACATGATACTTTCCATATTTACAGAAGATAGAAAGGTAATGTCATATGAAACCATGAATCTCTAGTACTTACAGTATTTTTGTTTGTATTGGCAGAGCAGGGGTAGACTGTATCTGTTTAGGACCTTGCCATCTCTTGGGTTTTGGATAATGTCTGCACAGAGGATATACTTATGGGACCAGTTATCTATTCAGTTTCATTTCCCTGTGACAAAGACAAGACCATATGAAAGGAGATCAGATTGCGGATGTCTCATTGTGTCCTTTAAGTACAAATGAATATATCTACTGATAAGTTTTTTTTTATATTGTTCAGTGAAGCCTGTAAAAATGGATATGGATGTGTTTCTAATCCTTGAAATACCAAATGTGACTAGCACATAACTCAAGATCAAGTTGACATTTTTGGCTGTGGTGTTAGACAGTCGACTCATATCAAACTTTAGACCACTCCTTTTCCCACAAGGACTGTGCTCAAGCATGTCTCCCCCATTCTATGCATGTGCAAATGAGTTTTGTAATGCTACAGCAAGACTTGATATTGATCCCTATTACATTTCATCTTACTTTATTCAGGCAATTATTCTAACCCATCTTTTTTACATCCTGACATTGTCATTCGACCTTTTTAGCTGTCTCTCCCAGCTTTATGTCATCTGAAAATTGATTAAGCATATGCCATCATCTAAGTCACTGATAAAAATGTTAACCAGAACAGAACCAAGAGAGCATTTCTGGGGCACTTTACTAAACACCTGTCTCAAGGTTGACAATGAGGATTATTTGGGTCTAATCATTCGAGTAGGTTAGACATCATATAACCCTTCTTTCCTTTGGCTCCTGTTACTCCATCTGGCTCAAAAGTACATAATGGGTGATTTTGTGTAGTACCTTGTGGAAATTTGTTCATATTTTATTCGTGGCCTTCCCTTAATCTACCGGCCTAATAATTTGATAAATTTAGTTTATTTTGCATTCACTTATTCTCAATGAATCCTGCCTAGGGTAATAATATAAAATCATAATAATGGAATCCCTAGCATAATAATGGTAAAAAAAGACAATATGTTGGATGTAGTGAATAAAAATCTGGACTTTTAGTTAGGGAGAACTAAATTCAAAAACTATGTCTGACCCTCACTAAATCTTTTTTTTTCCCCCTGAGACTCAAATTCTTCATCTTTGAAATGAGGATTATGGTAACTATGATATATACCACAAAGAATTGTCTTGAGGCTTAAAATAGATAATATATGTAAATCATTCTGCATACATTAAAATGTTATATAAATATCTGATATTAATATTGGAAATCTTTTACATATCACTACACAACATTTTTATACTGCAAACAATAAATGTGAGAAAATTAAACATGTTTAATCATTAAATTATAACCCTTTCCTTGGTCCCTACTATTGTATTTTCAACTAGCCATGCCAGGAACAGAGCCTACAGTTTGGTCATTTCAATATTGAATAATTATGAAGACAAATTATTTTTTACCTTCTTTTTTTTTAGCCTGGCATCAGATTTCACAGGTGAGCATAATCAATGTGAGTTTTTCCCTCTACATGTTTATTTCCTTTTTGGTACCCCTATATTTCTTTGGGATATTTCCTCATGAATTTAATTTCTTTTAAAGTTAACCTTCTTGGTCTAGTAACAGGTGAGTTCCGACCTCTATTTGGATTGTCCTATGTCAGTGGTGGCAAACCTTTTAGACAGAATGCTGAACTCTACCTCTACGCCGCCCCCCAACCAAATGCCATGTTTGCCCATCAGAGACAGAGTACTATGCCATTCACTACCCTTCCCCCCACCTGCTCCCTCCATTACCCCAGATAGGGGAGGGAGGAAGTGCTCACATTGAGCTGCTGAGCAGAGGGCTTGGAGAAGTAAGGAATGTCCTTAGGTGCATGGTGAGGGGGAAGGGAACAGCTTTGCCTTGAGTCTCTCTGGCTTTCTAGTAATGAAATCTTGTGGGTGAATGCAGGCATGCCCTTTTTGGGCATGTATGCCATAGATTCACCACCACTGCCCTATGTGTTCTAGAGATGTGTTGATTTTTTTTTGTACTACCAGTTAGATGGTTCTATGAGATGCATTGATTAATGAAAATTATCCCTGATGGTCCTTGTTCCCCCTCCCAACCCCTTCCACCCCAGGGATCCAGAGGAATTTTCACTGAGGACAATTTACATTTTCTCCAGATCAGGGGAGAATGACTGGTGACTCCAGATTTCTAAGGTTCTTTGACCCACTTAATGTGATATAGGTTAATGGACTGTAGAATATGAAATATATTCAAAAATTGAAATAAGTATATAGAACACTGATCAAAGATGCAACTCTGATCTATTTGAATGTAACTTCCCTATTTCTGTTTGCTATATTACACAATTAGCCAAGAGACTGAAAGAGGAGCTATTGCTTCCCAAATGAACTAACTTTTAGTTTGTTTCCCTGCAAAGGAAAGGGACAGAGATGAAGGTATTCACACAGATGTATGATTGTGAAGTCCAAAAAGGTGCACACAGAATTAGCAGGGAAATGAAGGTAGTCATCTTGTGACCCTTCCCCAAATGGAGGCCCTGGGAAGAATTCACTAATTGGAGAAGAAAATAGTGAATGAATATTCCAAAATGAAAAGGTTATGTATCTTATAGGAGGTTCTGGGTAAGACTCCAGATAAGGGATAGTGATAAAGTTCAGAAAGTCAGAATCAAATATAACAGATATATGAGATTAAGTCATTCCCAATAGGACAGAAAAAAGAATAGACAAATACTCAAAAGAAGAAATCCAAGTTATCAAGAACCATATGAACAAATGTTCCAAAACATGTTATAAGACAAATGCTTAATAGAGAAAATTACTTATGAATTGAACCTTGAAGAGTAGCCTGGGTTTCATTAAGAAGTTTCAAAAGAAAAACATTGTAGAAAAAAAAGAATCATAAGAAAATCATGAGATAGGAACACACAGGGCAGTTTCAGAGAAAAATAACTTTAACAGATCTATATTATACTGTAGGGAAATAATAGGAAACAAGGCAACGAAGACTGCTTTGATTTAACTCTTGATGGATGTGAGATTTCAGTATTTGATAAGATAAGTGGAAAGGCAAAACTGGAGAATGTGAGCAAAGAAATGGAAAGGAAGAGAAAACAAACACATAAACCCTGTAGGAAATGTTTTTGAATGGGTAGTTGTCCAACTTGGTTAGGGAATAGAGTATATCAAGGGGAGAAATTTTTAGTTAAATTTGTAAGATACATTGGGACCAAGTTTTAGAGGGTCTCTGATGCTAGAATTAAATTTTATTTTTAGGGAGTCAATGAAGGATTTTGAAGAGTAGAGTGATATCATTAGATACTAGATTAGATTAGATTAAATTATTCATTAGGAAAAATTAGTGTGGCAAAAATGTGCAGGATGGATTGGAAATGATAGACTGGCACAAATAATAATTAAATAAAGAACTAATCTAGCCCAGCCAAGAAGTTGTGAGGTCTTGAACTGAGATGTGAGCAGAGAAGAGGAGAGAGATGCAAATGATATTTTGAAGATATAACCAGTTTGACTTGGCACCTGTTTAAGTATAAGAGGGAAAAGAGAGAGGTATGAAAGGTATTATTGAAGTTTTGAGCCTCAGCTACTTAGTATCAGGACACATCCTGGTAATAAAAAGAGGTCTGGCTTTGGAGTAAGAGGACCAGACTTCGAATCATAATTCTGTTGCTTACTTGTTGTGTGATGATGGGAAAGTGACTTAATCTCCATGGTCCCCTTTTCCCTCATGTATAAAATGTGAAGATTGGACCAGATGTCTCCTAGATGTCTCCCTGCTCTAAATATATGATCCTATGATTGATAGAAAAAGGGAAGCCAAAAGAAGGAACAGATAAAGAAAAGATAATGAATTTGATTTGAAACATGTTGGAAGAAGGGTGTGGGAAATTAAGATAAAGCTGTCCAATAAACAGTTGGAAATTCAAAGCTAGAATTCAGAAAACTTGTACATAAAATATAGATGTGGGAGATACTTGAACAAAGGAAATAATTAGATCTATGGGAATGGATGAGATGCTTAAGAATAAAGTACAGTGAGAAAAAAATGATATTGACAGATTCTTCAATAGAAGAGACAGGAAGAGGAAGAGAAGCCTGCGATGAGACAGAAGAGGTGGGAGGAGAATCAGGATATCATTACAAAAGTCAAAGAAGAGAAAGTATTACATAAAACAATAGGGTAATTCAAAGTGTTAAAAACTACAAGGAAATGGAAGTGGAGTCAAGTTAGTGAAAACTGATAAGTCTTTGATTCTGGTAGTGAAAGCAAGACATATAATCACCTTTCAGCAATTTGAATTTGGCTAATTGAGAATCATGTAGAACATTGATTTTGACAATTGTTTTTTACCCTTCCTTACTATTAGGAAACTAAAATTCAGATGTAAGCTTTATGTTTGCTATATCAGGTTAGTTCTCTTGGAAATGACAGCCAGCATTATTATTTCTGGAAAGCAAAACAAAACACAAAAATGCCCTCCTTAGGCAAAGCTAAATGTATTTTTAAAATTTAGTTTGCTTTGATTTGCCTGTTGCTTTGATTTTTTTGTTGTGCCAAGATCTTTCATTGGCATAAATAATTCAGAGTTGACTGTATAGGCAACATAACGTAGTACGGAGAATGTTGAACCTAGTCCAAAGATCTGACATCAAATCCTCTCTCTAACACTAACTGATTGTGTCAGGTTGGATAACCCCACTTAATTTCTCTGACCCTCTTGGGTATTGCACTGTAATATTTGCTATCCCTTCATTATATGGTTGTTGAGGCAACAGTGACGGGGAACCCTTAAAATGCTCTTTGGATGTGAGAGTAGTCACCTAATACATTAATGAATTATAATGTTAATTGCATTCATCCTGGCACAGTTGCTTCTCATAAGATTTGAATATTAGGCAGAAATGTATACCAGCTTTAGCTTTTCACCATCAGAGTAACATTGTTTAAAAGATGAAAATAATATTGGGTGATTTGGATTGGATTATTAAATTAGATGGGAAATTTTAAGTTATCTAATGTTAACACCCTCGTTATACCAATGTGGAAAATAAGGTCCAAAGAATTTAAGTGAATTATTCTAATCCCAAATTTTTAGAGATAGGTGGGACTAACACTCAAGAGCAGCCCATTGTCCTTTTTGCATTATACAGCAGTGACTCACTTCTTTTCCTAATATCAGTGGGATTCTTTCAAGCTCCTTTAAAGTTTCTAGGTCAAAGTAATTTTAAATTTAAATAAAAGTTCAAATGAATACTAGCTGAAGGGGGAAAATCTGACACCACTTTGTTATTTCTAATAGTTAACCTTAAGAAAATTCTCCACATTTTCATAGGAAGGAATCCCTAGTTAGCTCCTACTTTATGTCATGTTCTCCCTTAAACAGCTCAGATATAATTGAAGAATAAATCCTAGAACAGAGAGATCTTGAATCAGAGAATTTGATTATCTTTAATTGCTAATCTTGACTGTATTACTTCTCCAGAGTTGCTTAATTTTTATTACAGTGATAGCTAGGCTTCACTAGTTTTATGTCACATCACGAGGTCAGTTTGTTAACAAAATTTCTTTCAGGTTGCTTGAGCAAATCCAACGGTGAGGCTTAAATGTTTGACATACTTTATAGTTTTGATTTCTTTCTTTAAATAAATGTTTTGACCAATTTCTCCCACTAGGGTGTACAAGTAGTCTATGAAATTTTCAAATGATGTTATGAGGCTTCTATTAATTGTGAATAAATTACCAACAGAGCCAGCCAGTTCTAATTAATCATTGTTCTACTAAACAAACCAGCAGATGGAAGAAACTTGAGTTCTGGAATAAGAATGCCAATGAAGAAGACCCACATAAATATATCAATTTAAGATAGGTTTTATAAAACACACAAATTAATAAATATATCCATTCATATATGTGCATGTGCCTATATGAACTCTGGAAACATATACCCATATATAATCTGTCTCCTTGGGCTTGTATACAAAAAACCCCACAATAATAATCCTCAATGCTGTCATGGATCTCCTGCAAACTTGTTGTGAGGGTTCATTATTATTTTCTCTAAAAAGAGAGTTACTGCTTTATTAAGATTTTACATATACATGTATACCCACACAGAGGATTCTAACACTTATGTAAACCTGATGTATAACTGAAGGGTATTATAAGTCCTAGCTGGTTAAAAAGTTTCCATCTATAATAGGGTAGAATAATATTTAAAGAGCCATGAATCACAAATGTAAATCTCATTGTACTAGTCTCTGTCCCAATCTCACTATCTCTCTGTCTCTGACTCTCTTCACCTTCCTCTTAATATTATTTTCTCTCTCTCCTCTCTTTTGTTGGATCACTTCATTTCCAAAAGTAGGATGAACAGGATATTTTAAAATTAAACAAATAATGCATGTTGAATGTCACATTGTTTCTCTCAGCTGACTTGCTAAATTAACAGTAACATTTAAACATATTTTAAGTTTTCATTAAAGCATATCAAAGTACAGTTTAACATGTTTCTTCAGAATCCAGATAACCCTAGGACGGTGATGGGCAAACTTTTTAAAGAGGGGGCCAAAGGAAAGGAAATGCTCATCTGTCAATCTATTTCTAAGGAAACTCTTTCGAAATTTTATTGTACTGTATCCTACTCATTGTATTCGTCAGATTAGGAATGATGTCACCCAGCTGGATAGAACATTTCAGGGGGCTGCATCTGGCCTGCAGGCTCATAGTTTGCCCATCAATGCCCTAGGATATAGCTTGATTCAACTTCCAGGGCTTTTAAATGTTTCTTTACACAGGGTGGTACATACTTTAAAATCATATATTTATTTAAAAAATATATATGTGTACATATATATGTATATATTTAAAGTTATACTATCTTCTATTTAAAGGCATTCTAAAGCTCTGGAAAACATACAATGTACATTATATGTAATATATATGTTGATAAAAGCATATATATATGTAAAAAGACGGTAACACATGCATTTGTGTACCTGTATAGTAGACCAATGCATCACATTGTTCCTTTAAATTATGGGCACTTAAAGTTCTTTATAAACTGGCCAATTGCTAATGTTTGAATCTTGTCATAATACTTTATTCTTCCCTTCAGGCACTAACAATCTGGTCATACTAGCAATGTTGTTGTTCTTTACATAGAAGACTCCATCTCCTGTCTCTTCCTCATGCCTAGAATGTTCTCCTCCACCCCTCATCTCTGCCTTTTAGAATCCCCAACTTTCTTCAGGACTCACATTAGATTCTACATTTTGCCAAAGATTTGTTTTCCTGGTTCCCCTGGTTGCTTAGAGCTTGCTTCTCTAAGGTTTCATATCATCTATTCTGTACATAATTTGTGGATTTATTTTCATTGTGTCTCTCTAATTGGAACATAAGCTCCTTGAGTATAGGGATTGTTTTTACTTATCTTTATATTTTCAGTACTTAGAATAGTACCTGGTACATAGTAAGTACATTATATATTTGTTGATTGATTGGTTGACAGTAAAAACATCTAGTAGAAGGTCTGTAATATATTAAAATGAGGATGAATAAAGGTCAGAGAACTAGAGTATATTGATTCTATGTTCTATGGCAACTGAAGGGAGGATTATGGGATTATGAAGAAAGCTAGATAGAATGTTGATTTACAGTCATTAAGACCTGAATTCAATTCCAACTTCTACATTTATTAGCTGAAAGAAAATGGTCAAGTCACTTAAACTCATTTAATTTCATTTTCCTCAGCTGTAAAATGGTGGTGTTAAATTAGATGTTCAATAGGATCCCATGTAACTCTCAATAACTCTATGATTTTCTAGCCTCCCTTTTATTTACTCCTTATTTTTAAGTATGCCATGCTTCTAATTTCTCATTGTCTTGTTATCTTTTCCTCAGAAACAGAAAATCATATACATCTGGGAGTGGGATGTAGATTTGAAGCTGAAAAGCACTTTAGATAAAAGATATTACCTGCTTTTAAGAATTATTATAAAATAGGCTGAAAAAATTATGCTCAGTGATGGGTTTCAAGAGAAGCACAATTCTCACATTAAGTGATTTATAAAGATTATGGCTTTATAAACTGAATTGCATTGGGAATATGTGGACCTCTTGTCACCTGAAATTTACTTGAAATATTGGCAGGTACATTGCATTTTTAGAGTTTTTAACATAGCACTTTTAGTCTCCAACACACATTCATTGATCTAGATGGGGAAGATGCTTTGCAGGTCATCTAGTCCAACCACAACATCATACATCAAGATAATCGAGGTCCAGGAAAGCTAAATAAATAACTTGATAAAGTTTAGCCAGGTAGTAAGTAGGTAGCAGGGTCACTTAGCCCTGAATTATATATAATATTCTAGCCTTCTATATTTATTTTCTGTGTAAATCTGTTGCTTAGTTTCAGACTGTAAACTCCCTGAGAGGTGGTGCCACATTTTTATGTCTCACAGCAGCTACCAAAGATGTTTAGTATTCAATAAGGAGATACTGGTTGATCAATAACTTAAGCGTATTAAAAACAGAATTTTGACATCATGTATTGCACATATAAGAGCATTTTGTCTTTTTCTTTATTGTTCATGAAAGGATAGGCTATGGCTATTCATGATGTCTTGAAAAATGGTCAGTCAGGTTAGGTCATGCCTACATACCTGTGTAATTGGTTTGGCAAACTGATTAAATTGGCCATTATATCAGGTAAGTTGGTTTATGTAGACTAAATTGATAGATAAATTCAATTAGAAAGGTATGCCCATTAAATATTAGTTATGTTTATATAATCATTTATTCAGTTTTTGAGATGGCATAAAACAATTTTTAGCTTTCAATTTTTTAATGTTTGAATCAAAATCTCACCTTTCCTCCTTCTTTCTCCTCCCTGCTCTCTGAGAAGGCAAACAATGTGATAAAGATTTTATATGTGTAAAGTATATAAAATTATACGTAATAGTATAAAATTTTTTCTATGTTAATAATTTTATGAAAGAAAACTGGAGCAAACAGAAAAAAATGAAGAAATAAAGTGAAAATAGTATTTTTTGGCCTGTATTCAGACTCCAACGGTTCTTTTTTCTGTAGGCAGATGGCATTTTTCACGAGTCCTTAACATTTTTCTTAGATTACTGTATTACTAAGAATACCTGTCATTCATAAATGTTCATCATATCACATTGCTGGTATTGTGTATAATCTTATCCTGGTTTTTCTGACTTCACTTTGTATCAGTTCATGTAGGTCTTTCCAGGTTTCTCTGAAATCATTCTTCTCATCATTTCTTATAGGAGAGTAATATTCCATTACAATCATCTACTATAGCTTCTTCAGCCATTCCCCAGTCTAAGGACATCTCAATTTCTACTTCTTTGTCACCACAAAAAGAGCTGCTATGAATGAAACCAAAATTAGAAGGGAAGCAACAAGATTGGGAAAAAATCTTTATAACAAAAACCTCTGACAAAGGTCTAATTACTCAAATTTATAAGGAGCTAAATCAATTGTACAAAAAAAATCAAGCCATTCCCCAATTGATAAATGGACAAGGGACATGAACAGATGATTTTCAGATAAAGAAATCAAAACTATCAATAAGCACATTGAAAAGTGCTCTAAATTTCTAATAATTAGAGAAATGCAAATCAAAACAAGTCTGAGGTACCACCTCAAACCTAAAAGATTGGCTAAAATGAGAGCAAAGGAAAGTAATAAGTGTTGGAGGGGATGTGGCAAAATTGGGACATTAATGCATTGCTGGTGGAGTTCTGAACTGATCCAACCATTCTGGATGGCAATTTGGAATCATGCCCAAAGAAAACTAAAAGATTGCTTGCCCTTTGATCCAGCCATGCCATTGCTGGGTTTGTACCCCAAAGAGATCATAGATAAAAAAGACTTGTACAAAAATATTTATAGCTGCGCTTTTTGTGGTGGCGAAAAACTGGAAAATGAGGGTATGCCCTCCAATTGGGGAATGGCTGAACAAATTGTGGTATATGCTGGTGATGGAATACTATTGTGCTCAAAGGAATAATGAACAGGAGGAATTCCATGTGAACTGGAATGACCTCCAGGAATTGATGCAGAATGAAAGGAGTGGAACCAGGAGACATTATACACAGAGATGGATACACTCTGGAAAAATCGACCATAATGGACTTCTCTACTAGCAAAAATGCAATGATCCAGACAACTCTGAGGGACCTGTGAGAAGGAACGCTATCCACATTCAGAGGAAGAACCGTGGGAGTAGAAACAGAAGAAAAACAACTACCTGATCACATGAGAGAATGGGGATATAATTAGGGATATTGACTCAAACTGAGTACCCTAGCACAAATATCAATAATATGGAAATAGGTCTTGATCAGTGACACATGTAAAACCCAATGGAATTGTGTGTGGACTATGGGAGGGAGTGGGAGGAAGGGAGGATTAGAACATGAATCCTATAACCATGGAAAAATGTTCTAAATTAATTAAATAAAAATCTTAAAATAAACAAATGAATAAATAAAATAAAAAAACAAAAACCTAAAGAGCTACTATGAATATTCTTATAAAAACAGATCCTTTTCCCTTTTAAAAGGGATACAGACCTAGGAATGATCTTCCTAGATCAAAGTATATGCACAGTTGTAAAGCCCTTTGGTTATAGTTCCAAATCATTGTCCAAAATGGTTAAATCAATTTAAGCCTAATAATTCAAGAAAAAAATACATGACTATTTGGATAGCTAAAATGAATGTGTAGATAATTTTTGTTTTAGTTATGGTAAAAACCTCCATTTACAGTTTTCCCAGTGATCTGACTTCACCACTTATTTCTATACCATACAGATTTCTGATAATCATCTATATTCCTTTCTTTTCCTTTTATCCTATCCTTTGTAAGAGTAGCCTTTACAAAGATGATGGCTGAATGTTGTTTAACTACCAGAAATAAAAGTGCCACAAAGATTTCTGATCCCCCAGATAGAAAATAGTCACTAGCAGAAAGACCAATGCCATAGGAAACAGGAAACATGGTATAAAAAATAGAATTAAGCTGGAAGAAGATAGTTAATAGGGACCTCTGCATTCCAGAACACTTGATGCTCTCCTTTTAAAAATTTGTAGTCAAAATCCTGAAAGAAACAAACTCCTCATTAGAAAAAAAAAAGCAGTGTAGAGGTTTGTTTGTTTGGTTGGTTTTTTCTCTCTGTTCTCTCACCCAATTTATCTTGTTCTGTTTTGCTTTCTTTTATTTTGTTTTATTTTGGAGCACAGTCTAATGGCTGGGTGCTGAATGGTTTAAGGATTTTAGATTTCTCAAAGAGCTATAGAATGCTGTGGGGTATTATATTAAAAGATCATGGCAGAATCAATTCCTTATGAGGAAAAAATATAGTCACATGTTCAGTATTGTTGCACCAGGCAAAAATTAACAATCACCATGAAAAAAAATTAAGATCAGCAAGGACCAATGACAACAGAAGCTATGCATCTGGGATGGACTATATACCACACAAGACCAGCCAGGAGCATGACCAGTAAGATCAGCATAATGAAAACATCAGAAGCCATTATAGCTGGAAAATTCCTTTTTGTCTATCTAATTTAACACATACATTTTCCAGTTAGAAATTTGCAAATCAGTGGGGTTAATTGACCAGTATCTTCCCATTTTACCACATTAACTCCTCTGTAGTATTGCAGGTTAGGTGAGAAGTGTCCATTCATGAATGTCCCACCATATGTTTCTTAAAATTGCCTTGTGTCATGGTTTCTTTTATGTATATTCTCTTCTGTGTCTATTCTCTTCATTGTGGGGCTATCTATCTATCTATCTATCTATCTATCTATCTATCTATCTATCTANCATTGTGGGGCTATCTATCTATCTATCTATCTATCTATCTATCTATCTATCTATCTATCTATCTGCCTTTGGAGGTATGAACTTTCTCCATTAAGTGACACCTTGTGAATTGTCTTAATGGTTAGCTAGGTGCTAAACAGGGGTACTTTAAGTTCTTGATTTGATTAAATTAAATGTTACTGATGGATTACATTAAAAATAAACTAAAAAAGTCTAATTCTCTCTTCACAATCCCTCCTGTGATTCTATTGGGAGACAAGCATGTTGAAATCTCCCACATTAACATGCTTTGCCTCCCCAATAAATCATTTCACATATCCAGCTTATACCTCTAAAAATCTTCTAGCTAAAGGTTCATACAATATTACACTTTCTAAGAGGAAATTACAGTAATTGGAGGTGAGATAAATAGAAGAGAGAGCACAAAATGAATGATTGTAGGCTCATTGACAAAAAGCCAATTAGTGGGCAGTCCCATTTGGCATAAGAGTTTACATTCAGAGTAAATGTGTTCAGTCCTCTTCAGTTTGATTCACTACATCCCAAAGTTCATTCTAGACCTTTTGATGAAGCATGTTTCTGCAGGCTTCTTTATGGAACATTTTCCAAACAGCTTACTTTCTTGATTTGAGAAGTTAGTGAGCTTCTTTTCCTGAAATTTCTCTCAAAAAATAATTTTAAATCTTGAATTTTAAAAAAAGTATACATATTTATATTCCAAATTAATGGGAATAATGTTTTACTCCTATAATCTTAAGAAGATATATGACTAAAAATCTTTACTTTGAACTGAATATCCTGTTGTTGATTATTAAGAGTAACCAAATTGGGAAGTTTTTATGAGCTCTGATTTTTAAAGGATATTCACTTATGAAATATCTTATTTTTGCCTTAGGGTCATCTTATTTGGGTAACCCACATGGCAGATAAATGGAATATTCTCAAAGTATTATATTGATATAAAAAAGGAAAAGACAGAAGTGTAAATTTTCAAATGTGTAAAAAATTTCTTCTTGACATAGAGTCAAATATTCTTGAAGGGATTTCTTATCCCTCTGGCTTATCCTTTAACCCTAATAATCTTGGAACTTTAATATATGGCATTACCAATATCTCTCTCCCAAAACTTCCATGTTCCCCTCCCCTATGTATTTGGATGTAGTTACTAACCTTTGCATGCATACATCCTTATAAGTAAGAGTCAATATATGAATATATTTATTAAGGGGTTAAGAAAATCAACCATGTAATTAGTCTTCAATAGAAATCTTGACTCAAAAGCATGTTTCTCTCTTTTTTCCATTGTCTCATTAATTTATGGTACTGACTAGATCTCTAGAAAGGGACACCTGGGGACTGTTTCTTTGTCTTAGTTTTCTTCTCCATGATGCTGGATTTTTCTTGTAGCTCTTGTTTCCTATCATTGTGAACATATATAACACACCTAACATTAGAATGAGATCAGAAAATTATATTTTTATATAGATATATTAGGTATAGTTGTGGTCAATCACTGCTCCACAGTTACAAATCCCTTTCACCATGGCCCTTGTATCTTTTCTCAGCCTGAAGCATATGACAGTTTGGGGATAGTTTCTACCACATTTTGCAATTCTGTATTGTTCTTTTTGCAGCTTTCTCTATCTCTTGGTAGAGAGAACCAACAGTCTTGTTTTTTAGCAGGTCCTATCTATTTTTTTTATCTCTGTGATATCTCTGGGTTCTCATCAGATGAAAATCATTATTTTCCTCAGGAGATTGCTCTCTATCAGAGCACAGTAGGGAAAAGAACCCCAGATTCTATCCCAGCAGGGCATATTTACAGACTGATACTTACCTTCAGACCTAACCACTTTATACATTAACACTTGTTTTGAACTGTTATTTTGTACTAGGAACTACAGCCCTAGGCCTGAAACAAAAGATCTTCATCTTAGAGAGCCCTCTAATACCTTACAAGGAAGTCCTTTTTTTTTAAGGGAAGTCCTTCTAATTTCATATTATCTCATGGTGATTTATCATTCTATATCACTCCCTCTAATGCTGGGATGATAATCTTATGCACCATAGTGCTTTCAATGTCTAAATAGGCTCATTGGTAAGCATTCTACTTTCCTAACAGTTATCTCTTTTGCCATATCAGTTCTCCCTGGGCATCTGGGCAAATTATCCACCATTCTTTCCCAAATCATCCAGGAAGAATGAATTCTTTGTATGCCCCTACATTTTCATTTTTGTGCAGAAGGGAACGAAAGTTTTGAAAGTCCTTCTACCTAAGGATGAAATAATGGAAAACATTTAGAGTAAAATTGTACATCTTCATAAATGAGTAAGTCTTAGAACATTAGAGCTGAAATATCTTTTAAAGATTACCTAATTCAATCAGAGTACAGTATGATTGAACTTTTTTGTTGTTGCATGTTTTCTTTCACATAGATGCATTTAAAAATGACATTAATTTTCAGGAAATAGAGAATCAGCTTTCTGCTATAGCTAAGCTACTTCTAATAATGCATTGATGATCAAAACAATGAGATCATTCCTTTAACAAACATTTATCAAAACTCCTACCATTTGCAGGTCACCCTGCTCAGAACTGAGGAATATTAAAAAACTTACATAAGGCATAGCTCCTGCCCTCAATGAGCTTGCAGTATACTAAGAGACTTAAGACATGCACACACATTAATGTCATAAAATTATATGTCATCAAATTGCTAATGTAGGAGAAAGGGGAGAAGAAACATAGGAGACTTTTATGGAAGAAGAAGCATCATAGATTAAATTTAAAAATTAAAAAATAAATTGGATAAAATATGTGTATTTGTGGGTAAATTCTTGCAAGTACAAGAAATGGCATGAGCAGAGTCAAAATGGTGGGGAAACATGGAGGTATTTAAAAGAATGTGTCTTGTACAATTAAAATGGAAGATAGAGAATGCATAGGATCATAGAAGCATAGCTCATAAGACCATTGAAATGGACATTAAAAGTCAATTAGTCCAATCAACTCATTTTGTAGATGAGGAAACTGAGAAAGAATAAGTGCTTTGTCCAAGGTCTCACAGTAATAAAAGTAATTACAATTGGACTTGAATGCTTCTCCTTTGATTCTAGAGTTAGTGTTCTTTGAATTCCATGTTTAAATAACTCTACTGACACCAAACTAAATGCTATAGATGGCAATTTATTTCTTTGTGCAATATTAAAGATGTTTGAAATTATTTTAAATGTTTTAAATTCTACTTCAAAGTACTTATCAAATAGTTATTGAAGACTTCTAAGTTGTATGGCTGACCAAATGGAGGGCTAAACATTCTCTAATTTTTTCCTACTTCTCAAATCTCTCTAAAACAGAAATGATGTGCTAAAGACAAAGCAACTTTAGCTATCTCCAGCATTTAGGATACCTAGCATCTGGAAGAGGTTAAAAAGATCAAACTCATGAACAAACACTCTATCTTAAATTTACTCAGAACCCTTTCTCTCACTGTGCATCACATCAGTGGCTCTCATCAGCAAGGACCCAACCCACTGGCTGGCAACAAAACCCAGTTCCCTTATCCTTGACCACGTTCCCTCTATTCAGTGTTGCACAGACCTAGGTTCTGGGCTGCAGAGCATTTCTGGAGTAATGATAGTCAGTAAAGTGACAACAGTATTCTGTGCTACAAAGGACCACTGCAAAAGAGCCAAGGAACAAAAGGAAATGGTCAGGACACAAGCCTAGGCTTAAAATAGAGCTTTGCTCCACACCTAAGTCCCACTCCTATCAGAGTCTAGAGGACACAAACTACAGGAATCAATCCCATATCACTAGCATGGCAACTCTGAATTGCCAGTGATGGGCATACAATTAGAGGGGTTCAGATAGGACACAGGAATTGTGTGACCTTGTGGGAAAACAGAAGAAAACATATGTGAAAAGCAGGAAGAATGGTCTTCATAGTTGGTGAAGGAGTCAGGCATCTTTGAATGAATAGTGTAAAACAAAGGAAAATAATCCACAACATGGCAAAAGATCCTGTGAAATTGGAAGATCTGTGTTAACTGCTCTTGAGAGTTTCAATAAATAAATTAAAATAATCAGAGCAGAATTTATAGCCTGCACAGTAAAATAATGGGCAGAATAGAAGAAATGGCATCTATAATTGTTACCCTCCCCAAAGAAACAAAAAAATGGAATAATAGGTTGGGAATGAAAATACCAAGAAGAGAAGAGATATGTAAAAGAAGAGAAGCAACTCCTTCCCCCATCAAAACAAAAAACACAATAGTTTTAAAATAAATTATGCTCACTATCATAGCAAAACAAACATATCTCAAAGACAAAAGATAACTTAAAAATCATACATCTTCCAGAAGAACATGACAAGACAAAAACCTCTTAACCTCATATTGCAGGAAATAATGGAGGGAAATATCCAAAATGTCTGAAAATAGAAAATGAAAACAAATTAAAAATATTATTCAAAGTTTTAAATACAAATGCTCACCTCCAGAGAAGAAAACAACATGAAAGCAAACAAGCAACCAAAAAACAAGGCACATAGTGGTGTAATAGGGAAATAGGAAAGCAGATTTAGCCAGGCAGGCTGACAGGAGTTGTCATTCCAAACATTCCAAACTTGGAATTCAGCAAGGGACATTACACAGAGGACTCTCTCTACATGCAACTGCTCATAGTTAGGGGCTTTTCCTTAGCTGCTGGAGGTGAAGAACCGAGAAAGTATTGGTCTCCTGTAAAACCCATCTACCCTAGGAAAATTCAAGTGGAGTAGTAAAATCTGGTTTGATTGGTGGACATATCAAACCAGTTCAGCTCCTTGGCTTTACCCTTTGGATTTACTTACTGAGATACTTGGACATCAGTGAACATCGTTGGATCAGAGGAAAACCCTGCTGGTGAGACATCTATTTCCCTTGACCTTACAGGCTGGTCCTGTCAGCCTGAAGTTCGAGTCAGTGTAGGGTCTTTCCCATCTACCAGTCCATTTCCTAAACCAGTTGTGTTAGAGTGAACTTTTCCCCTTAACCTTACCCTTTTAACTTATTATTAAACTATTATTTTTAACTTCCTGTTGTTTCTTCTCAACCCAGTGTACTCATGATAGTAAGTAGGTATCCCTGGCTAATGTATTCTGAGGGTCAGTTGGATCTCAACTGTCACTCACTCAAACTGTCACAACCCATTCCCAAGTCCTGTGTTTGTGGGTGTGTGTGTGATTCCCCATTTATTTTTGTTATCCCTTTTCACTCATTCTTTCTTCCTCCATTCCCTTCACCCTCTGTAAACCCCAATGAGCAAATTTATCCTTTCAGTGATTGTATGACAAGTCATCAGGAGAAAGACATTCAAATAGAAAAGCAAAGAAATTTGAATACACAAGAGAATTCTGCACCCATCCAAAAATGCAGGAGGGAATGGAACAATGTATTCCAAAGAATGATGGAGTGTGGCATGCATGCTTAACTGATTCACTCTGCAAATGTGAGCTTAATCACAAATGAGGAAAGATAGGTATTCAATAATAAAGAGATATTTAAACATTCTTAGAAAAAACAAACCTGATAAGATTATTTGTATGTAGATTACCCCAAAAAACAGATATGCTGGAAAAGTGAACAAATGCAACAGCCAAGGACAGTTACAGCAACAGAGTGACAGTTAGACAGCCCATTAAAAGACTTCTTTCAAAATGTAGTCAGAAACAGACCTGAAGACAGCAGCCAGGCGGAGGTAACAGGGAAGAGGCAGGCTTGAGTAATCATGGACAGAAACTGGCAACACCCTCCCTACAAATGCATCAATGCGATTTGTGGAAAACTATATTACAAAATAGGAGGATAAATGAGGAAAGAATGTGTCATATGTCCATTTCAAATTGATGGCTAGCAATGTGGGAAAATGACTCTTGTGCTCTCCTTAAGAAATAAGCCTGTAAGGGAATGGCTGAGAGGGAGAGGGAAAAGGTTAGAAAGAATGAGGATAAAATAGGAAGGCTTGCTTTACTATTGAAGAGTTCAACTGATGAGAAACTTTTGTCAAGGGAAAGAGGGATTTGTGGGGAATTTGGCATTTGAAAGCTGCACTCCAGTCTCTGGAGGGGAAGAGTTGGAACTTCTGAGGGTAATTGGTCCCCAAGGAGAATGGGAGGCTGTGGACCAAGTGAGGGGATTTTTGCAGCAAATGGGTAATAGAAGTTAACTAGGCAGTGTAAGATCAGTGATGGGGTATATAATAATGTCTGTGGTGATGGTGGTGGCATGGAACCTGCCAGGGAAAGTTTCTTCTCTGTCACCTGCCAGGATTTGCATTCTTATGGGAGTAAGGGACAATGAAAAGGGGAATCCTAAGAGCAAGCTCACCAAAGTAGTGGCAGAACCTTCTTCTATGGAATAATCCAGAATAGGTATTTTGGATGTTTTGCTAATAGGAGAAATATTGAGAATAGAAAATAGAATGAGAGCAGAAAACTAGGTAATTATAAGGGTCATGCATAAGATGATGGGGGTTTACAGCAGTCAAAAAAGAAGATAGATAATAAAGAATAAAAGACATTATTTGTGGAAAGGGGTCTAAAATGAAATTAATAAAGAGAATGAACAGGACTAGTTGAAGGGGAGAAGGAAAATTTTTGATCAAGAGGGGAAAATGGGGAAAGAATGATATAGCCAAATAAAAGCGAGAAGGAAAATAAACTAATAAAATAAAGGAAAAGGAATATCAAAAGGCAGGAAAAATGGGGTGAGGGGAAGACAACCAGTGGGAATAAGGCCACTTAAAGTAACTGAAAGAAACATGGGATATTGTTTAGAGTAGAAAAGAGGTATGTGACGCAAATTATTTAGAGGACATTAATCCTGAGTACAGAGCCTAGCCCTAGTGCTGTGTTGCAGTGCAGCCAGCCTCAGCATGGATCTCCCTGGTGGGAGACAACATTTTGCTTGATAGCCATTGGCCAAGGAAAGGGAGGTAGAGCCCACAGGGTTTTAAGGAGGGGTAGGAAGCCCAGTAGATGTCTTGGATTCTTTACCTGTCTCAGGGCTGACTTTTTCTCTCTGTGCTTAGGCTTATCTTGGCTCTTGATCTCTGGAGAGCTACTGAAACAGGATCTTAGCCAGCCATAAGGACAATAAGATCTGGAAATGTTTTTGCTCTCTAACTTTCTCTCTCATCCTCTCTCTCTCTCTTATTACTCTCTCCTTTTGCTAATAAATGCTTATAAATCTGGTGATGTCTCCAGATCAATTTTATTTGTAACAGGGAAAAATCATAACAATCCATTCTTGTAATACTTAATGATCTTATCGTATAGATAACACATATACACCAAAGGATAGTCAAAATTATTTGTTCTGATTGTGTTGATATTCACATATCATATAATGTGTTGCACATCACATATAATAAATAGGTCATATCAATCATACCCTATTATTATGCTACATTGTACTATACCATGTATTATAGATTTCTAATTATGAATTAGATAGTTCCTATCATGAAGTTTTATTTATCATTTTGTCCAAACATTTCTTTATATTTTTTAGTTTTTTTTTAATTTAAATTTGATGATTACCCTCTTTCCTGAATATAACCATCCTTCTCCCTTAACCAGCAAGCCAACCTTTGCAGGGATAGGGATTGGAACTGTGACCTCATTGGCAGAGGAAATTCCTAAGTGACAAACCAGTCAGTATCTTCCCTGCACTTTACTGTCTCAGAGAGTGGCCAAGGGAGCTGAGCCGATAAGTGACTGCCATAAGGCACCCATCCTTTATGTGTCAGCAGGAGGACTTCAGATCACATCTTACTGGCTTAGAGACCAGAGCTCTTCACATTTCTCCATTCTGCTTCTCATTTGAAACCACAAAATTAAAAAAAAAGAGAGAGAGAGAGAGAAAAGAGCAATTCAGAACCAACCAAGATGTCTACCATGTCTGAAAGAATATCTAAAGTTCCATATCTATAGTCCTGTACCTCTGGAAATAAAAGAAAAATGTATTCTTTGAGAGTCATACGTTTATAATCATAACAAAGAAGAACAACATAAAGCACACATATAAACTGAAGGACAACAAATGGTATAGTCAGTCAGCAATCATTTATTAATCCCTTGATATGTTGTCATGTACTAACTGCTAGAACAAATAAAAGAATGAAGATAGTTTCTCCCCTCAAGGAGCATACGCTATAAGATATTAAGACAAAATATAAGAAGGCTGAAAAGAGCTGAAAAGTATGGGGAGGAAAGAGAGAAAGGTGGAGAAAGTCCTGAGACAGGCCAACAATACAGCATGGAGAGGGATGAAAATATCTTTGACCTCATCCTTCTTAAAAATGGAGATTCTGGGTGGAACCAGTCAAACCACTGATGGAGAGACTTCAGTGGCAGAGAGTGCAACCAGTGTGAAAAGCATTTTGGTAGAGGAGTAAGCTTCCAGGGTGAAGAGGTTTCTCTAGCTGGCAATAAAATGTCCTGCAGAGAAGAGTCAGTCTGAGGTACAGAGAATATTTGATACAGAATTTCAATACAGAGAAAATACCATGTGCTGAAACCATTGGAGAAGGCCAAGAAGATGCTACTTGAACTTGAAAGAAAAGACATATTTTGAAATGAACAAGAGGAAGGTGGTAGGAAAACTTTTTAGACTGTTAGGGGTGGGTATGTGAAAGTAAATAAGTGTTAAAGTACAAATCTCATCTTAGGATAGTGAGTTATAATAAAGGACATTGTATAACACTTTAAGGCTTGTGAGGTGCTTTACATATATATATATATATATATGTATATATATATATATATATGTATATATGTCATACACTTCCTTAGTTTGACAGGAACAGAGCTTTATGTCAGGGAGTATTGAAAAAGGGAGGTGATATGTCAAGAGGAAACTCATAGGCTGTTAATTATCCTCTTATCTGAAATGATCATTTTTCCCACTCAGAACATTAATTTAACTAGCTATAATGGGTTGAAGATATGATGGTTTAATTGAGGTTAAACTATGTGTTCTAGTATTTAATTAGGGGTGAAGAAACTAGGAAAATTATGAAAACCTTTAACTGCTATCAGCCTCTCCCCCAACAAAAAGCCAAAAAAGCCCTTTCTGTTTACAGAAATGAACATCCCCCTTCCACACAATATAGTTCTAATCTAGTATCAGGTTCACATTTCAAGAGGGACATGGAGAGGGTCTAGTGTGGTGGACTCTGAAATTTTCTATCATGGGCTGGATTTA
>NC_058132.1:302180660-302190078 GCF_016433145.1 Gracilinanus agilis
AAAAAAAAAGTCTTTTCTTTAAGGGAACCAATAAGTTTTATCGATTTGTATCCCTAGAAGAAAAGAAGATATTGGTAAATATTAAAAATTGTTATCAACAGAGTAACTAGAAGAAATTACTTAAAGTGAACATTGACAAACTGTATAGGATGGAATGTGAAGATATATATCTATATATATCTATATCTATATATATATATATGTATGTATAAATATATACATAAGTATATGTATGTATAAATATATATATATATATATATATATATATATATATATAACTAGAGGGGAAAAAGGAGATAATATGAAGAAAAACAGGAAAACAGACAAAATGGAGTAAATTTATATTCCATAAAGAGGTGTGTGGGACAAACAGGGGAGAAGATCAATACACTGGAAGGGTAAAGAGCTTGGAGAGAGGGAATGTTTACTACTTAAGTGCATTGAAATTAACTTAAAGAGGGAAGAACAATCAGAACAATCAAGGACAGAGAATTGATTCACACCTTGTAAAGAAGTAGAAGGGTAACAAAAGGACTTGTGGAGAGGGAAGCAACACTAAGGAGGGAGATGGTGGGAGGGGGGAGTTTAAGACCCTAAAGAAGAATAAAAGGGCAATAAGAAGGCCGAGTGGGGAAACAGAAGTACAATAAGGCGGGGATCAGGGGAACTGATTAAAAACAAAACATTTATACAGAAGTAAAAAGTGAAAAAAGAAAGGGCAGGACAAGGAGAGAGAATCAAAATATCTGGGAATACACAGTTGATAATTATAACTCTGAATGTGAATGGGATCAAATCTCCCATAAAACAGAAGGAAATAGCACTATGGATTAGAAACCAAAATCCTACCATATGTTTTCAAAAAGAAGCATACATGAGACAGGCAGCCATACATAGAGTAAAAATGAAAGCCTAGAGCAAAATCTATTCCACTTCAACTGAGCAAAATAAGGCAGAAGTTGCAATCATGATTTCTAACAGAGCCAAAGTAAAAATAGATCTGATTAAAAGAGATAGGGATGGGGCAGCTGGGTAGCTCAGTGGAGTGAGAGTCAGGCCTAGAGACAGGAGGTCCTAGGTTCAAACCCGGCCTCAGCCACTTCCCAGCTGTGTGACCCTGGGCAAGTCACTTGACCCCCATTGCCCACTCTTACCACTCTTCCACCTATGAGACAATACACCGAAGTACAAGGGTTTAAAAACAAACAAACAAACAAACAAAAAAAAAGAGATAGGGATGGTGATTACATCCTTATAAAAGGCAGTATAAACAATGAGTTAATAGATATATGGAGAAAAATAAATAGGGGCAAAAAGGAATACATCTTCTTTTCAGCAGCACATGGAACATTCACAAAGATTGACCATGTACTAGGGCATAGAAACATGGCATACAAATGCAAAAAAGCAGAAATAATAAATGCAACCTTATCAGATTGTAATGCAATAAAACTATTTATTAGCAAAGATACATAGAGAGGCAAAACAAAAACTAATTGGGAAATTAAACAATATGATTCTCCAAAATAAGTTAGTTAAAGAATAAATCATAGAAACAATTAATAATTTCATGGAACACAATGACAATGATGAGACTTCTTACCAAAACCTATGGGATGAAGCCAAAGCAGTTCTAAGGGTAAAACTTATATCACTTAGTTCATATACTAACAAATTAGGAAGGGCAGAGGTTAATGAATTGGGTGTGCAAATTAAAAACTAGAAAGTGAACTAATTAAAAATCCCGAGAAGAAAACTAAATTAGAAATACTAAAAATCAAAGGAGAAATTAATAAAATTGAAAATAAAAGAACTATTGAATTAATAAATTAGACTAGAAGCTGGTATTTTGAAAAAATAGGTAAAATAGACAAAGTACAGGTAAATCTAATAAAAAAAGGAAAGAAGAAAACCAAATTAACAGTATCAAAGATGAAAAGGGAGAGCTTACCTCTAATGAAGAGGAAATTAAAGCAATCATTAAAAATTATTTTGCCCAATTATATGGCAATAAATATAGCAATCTAGGTGATATGGATGAATATTTACAAAATATATAAGTTGCCTAGATTATCAGCAGAAGAAATAGAATACTTAAATAATTCAGTATCAGAAAAAGAAATGGAACAAGCCATCAAAGAACTCCCTAAGAAAAAAAGCATCAAGGCCTGATGGATCCACAAGTGAATTCTATCAGACCTTCAAAGAACAAATAATCCCAATACTGTACAAATTATTTGACATAATATGCAAAGAAGGAGTCCTACCAAATTCCTTTTATGACACAAATATGGTACTGATTCCAAAGCCAGGCAGAACGAAAACAGAGAAAAAAGAACAGACCAATCTCCCTAATGAACCTTGATGCAAAAATCTTAAATAGAACACTAGCAAAAGACCCCAGCAAGTGATCATGAGGGTAGATTTATACCAGCAATGCAAGGATGGTTCAACATTAGGAAAACCATCCACAGAATTGACCATATCAACAAGTTAACAAACAAAAATCAACATTTGATGAAATACAACACCCATTCTTATTGAAAAGTATACTAGAAAGTATATGAATAGAAGGACATTTCCTAAAAATAATAAATAGTACCATATATTAAACTATACTATAAAGTAGTGTTCATCAAAATAATATGGTACTGGCTAGGAGACAGAAGGGAGGATCGGTAGATTAGACTTGGGATAAGTGATGTCAGCAGGACAGTCTATGATAAACCCAAAGAGCCCAGCTTTTTGGACAAAACCCCACTATTTGACAAAAACTGCCAGGAAAATTGGAAAACAATATGGTAGAGATTAGGTTTAGATCAATATCTCACACCCTACATCAAGATAAATTCAGAATCGGTGAATGACGTGAATATAAAGAAGGAAACTATAAGTAAATTAGGTGAACACAGAATAGTGTACTTGTTTGATCTCTGGGAAAGGAAAGATTTTAAAACCAAGCAAGAGTTAGAAAAAAATTGCAAAATGTAAAATAAATAATTTTGATTACATTAAATTAAAAAGGTTTTGTACAAACAAAAACAATGCAACCAAAATCAGAAGGGAAATTAGGAAAGTAGGAAACTAGGCAAAATCTTTAGAATGAAAAACTCTGACAAAGGTCTAATTACTCAAATATGCAAGGAGCTAAATCAATTGTACAAAAAAATCAAGCCATTCCCCAACTGATAAATGGGTAAGGGGCATGAATAGGCAATTTTCAGATAAAGAAATCAAAACTATCCATAAGCACATGAGAAAATATTCTAAATCTCTAATAACTAGAGAAATGCACATCAAAACTACTCCGAGGTACCACCTTACATCTAGCAGATTGGCTAAAATGAGAAGAGGGGAGAGTAATGAATGTTGGAGGGGATGTAGCAAAATTGGGACATTAAAGCACTGCTGGTGGAGTTGTGAATTGATTCAACCATTCTGGATGGCAATTTGGAACTATGCCCAAAGAGCGCTAAAAGATTGCTTGCCTTTTTATCCAGCCATACCATTACTGGATTTGTACCCCAAAGAGATCATAGGGAAAAAGACATGTACAAAAATATTTATAGCCGTGTACTTTGTGGTAGCAAAAAACTGGAAAACAAGGGTATGCCTGTCAATTGGGGAATGACTGAACAAATTGTGATATCTGTTGGTGATGGAATATTACTGTACTTAGTGGAATAATAAACTGGAGGAATTCCATGTGAACTGGAATGACCTCCAGGAATTGATGCAGAGTGAAAGGAGCAGAACCATGAGAACATTGTACACAGAGACTGATACACTGTGGTAAAATTGAATGTAATGAACTTTTGTACTCACAGCAACATAATGACCCAGGACAATTCTGAGGGATTTATGGAAAAGAATGCCACCCACTATTATATTCATAATCTAGGAAGTGATGGATGACACCTTTACTGACAGGGATGGCAGTTGGAAGACTCAGAATGTTCCTGGGTGCCATGAGCCAGGGGTAAACGTTGGTTGGCCCCACGGTATAAATACCCCTGATAGCCTCTTTGAGGGGGTCTCTCTAGAGGTCTCTAGAAAGGAGTCTCTGGACTGGGAAATCTCTGAGTGGGTGGTTGAAGGGAGGCAGGGAGGTCTATGAAGAAGAGGGCAGGAATAACTCTGAAGCTATTTCTTGATAGACAGTGAGAGCTAGTGAATCACCAACACTGATAGTGAGAAAGCTGAAAGAAATAAGATCATCAATACAGCTGTATCAATAGCTTTCCTATTTTCTGGATTGGCTGTGGCCAGGTCTGGCTAGAGGGAATGGGAGTGAGAAAATTTCCAGCTTTCACCTGATCAATAGCCTCCAGTCCTGATTGTCAACTAGTTTATAGATAATAGATCAATAGGGTCTCCAATCCTTGTCCTTGTTATCCTTTCCCTGAATATAGATAAAGGAGTTCAACAACAAGTACCTTCCTACATGGTCTTTATATCACAGGACTTGGGAAGGGAGTCAAACCCATCCAGACTCTAAATGTCTTCCAAGGCAAATCAATAGCCCAATACTAATCTATCCAACTTGAGTTTGGACCTGGAAAGGTTACCCATTTATTTAACCTCTCAAGGGTCCTTCTTGGGTAACTGTTAGAAAGAAAGGGATAAATTACAGCAGTAGTCAAGGGTGATTGGAATTGGTGTCCCTCCATCATCTGTAGCTGAGGAGAGTACAGATAGATACATCAACGTCATTGTACATCTATACATCTCCCTTGGACCTTTTGTTTATAACACCATGTTCAGAGGAAGAACTACAGGAGTGGAAACACAGAAAAAAAAAACAACTGCTTGAACACATGTGTTGATGCGGACATGATTTGGGAAGTAAACTCTAAAAGGCCATCCTAGTACAGCTATCAATAATATGGAAATAGGTCTTGATTGATGACACATGAAGAAACCAGTGAAAATGTGTGTTGGCTATGAGGGTGGGGGGAATTTGGAGAGGGGAGAGAGTAAGAACATGAATTATGTAACCATGGAAAAATTTTTTTCTCAAAAAAATAATAAAATCAATTGCTAATTGTTTTGGAAAAAATAAATGTAATTGGAAAAAAATTAAATTTTTAAAATATTGATGCCATATTCCTACATTCTAGGCACTACCCCTAATACTGAGCTCAGTTTAAGTCACAGAGTAAGAAAATGGAACAGTTATAAGATCGATATCTCCATCACAGACTATCTGCTTCTAGGGAGCCTAGAACATTGTCTTTTTCGGTTTCCAGCTTGTTCCCATATTTTCAGAGCTTTTCCTACAGAGCCACTCACAAAAAAGAAAACTGATCACTTTCCCTACAAATACTTGTCTGGTTGTTTTGTGATAATTTTAATAGTGAGAACATTAGTGGGTCATAAATGGAATATAAGACCTGGGAGATCTGAAATAAGTTCAGGATCATCAGATATAAGAGCTGTTTAGATTGGGTAAAAGCTCTAGAAGGCCCTAGTCCAGTTAGGGCCAGCTGTCAAGAAACTAGTGTACAGCTTAGAGGAACAAAGTTAAAAGTTAATAATTTAATCACTCTACAAGCAATTATTAAGCTCTTGCCCTACATTCAACACTGTGTTAAGAACTAGAGATACAAAGAAAGGCAAAATACCCTCTTGGGCTTTTTTATTATTATAATAGCAAGGAAAAATTCTCACATGGGCAATCCAAAGGAAAGAGGTAACTGATAACAATCAGGTAAAGGGGCAGTGGTAGGAGGAGGTTGGGAGAAGCATGTGGCCACAAATGAGTATTAGTTTTTGATGGGAAGTACCTGGCAGATTCCTGGGCAGCCAGTTGTGCAATAGGCCCCATGACTTCCCTTTATCCTCTTCCTATAGAAGGATTTCATCCTCAGGGAAAGAACTTGATTTCCCCAATAATTGGAATAAAATAAATGAGTATTGCTATTTGCTTGGGGACTATGCCAATAGGTATAGATAGACTGAATGGTAGGCGAGCCTGCTCTACTTAATCACATAACCACAATCTCTAGCACATATTTCTGCTTCCTTAGCCTGCTTGACTTTTATTTGCAAAACACCTCTCTGACAGTGTGTTATGTTGAATGTCTAATTGATGGAGCCTGTCAGGTTTTATGCTCTATAAATGCCAAGTACATTTTTCCAAAGTATTCTCTTCCCTGATCTATTCCTCCTACTTAAGCATTAGGCAAAACCTTAACCCCTTAGGAGATGCTAGACAAAACTCTTCCCTTAAAAACCACTGAAGGAAGGGATTATAGGCAAGTTTCTTCACTCATTATAACCTATTCACTCAGGTGATTATGGGATTTTGAGCTAGAATCAATCAATCAATTAATCAAAAAACATTTATTAAGCATCTACTGTATGCTAAGCACTTCCTTAAGCCCTAGGAAAACATATAGATCATTTGATCCAACCTTCTCTTTCTACAGATAAGGAAACTGAAACCTACAAGAGTGGAGTCTTTGCTGGAAGTCAGAATTTGGTAAATGTTAGATCCAGGTTTTGAACACACATTTTCTGAACACCAGATCTTTTTTCATTGTCATCTTTCCATTTTTCCATGCTATACTCTTCCATGGCCTTAAATATCCTTCCACCCCAATGAAGAGAATCCTTATCCTGAACCATGACAGTTGTCTTTTATTTAATCGTGTCTTACTTTTTCTTTTCTCTTTGAGATGTTGGAGCTCTGCCTGTTAGACTTTGGATTCAGTTATATATGCATACCATTTGCTTTATTTGTAATGTATTATTGGAGAGTGAACCTGAGTTGAGAGAGTGTTGTGATACAGGGGGGAATGGGAAATAAATTTAATCCTTCCTTTACCACTCATCTCTGTGAAAAGGAAGGACAATTCTCCCCCACTTGGCCTTGGTTCCTTCATCTGGAAAATGAGGTCTAGATAATCTCTAAATTGTCTTCCAGTTTTAGAACCTCTGATATCATCAATTTACTTTAAAAGAACTTAAATTAGAAGAGGAGGTTTATTTAAAGGCACATATTTTTAAATATTCATCTTGAGAAAGAACCAAAGGCCTGAGTCAAACCCTTCAAAGGCACAAAACAGGGACATACTTAAAACTAAACACATTTCATATCCATATGATAGGAAATAGAGGATCCAAAATTTGCTGTGATAAATGGATAAAGTTTTAGGTTCTCACATACTTTATTCTACTTAAAGTGAAAAGGGAAATATGTGTGAAGTAAGCCTAGTTGGAGGGATGGAGTTATTCCACAAGCAAGGTCTAGGAAAAATGCATTTAAAAAAGAGAAATGAGAAATATATATTGGAACATTTTAGAACATACTACTTTCTAAAGTCTACTAATTTTTCATACTTAGGTTCTTTTTCTGCACTCCTCCCTCTCCCTCCTTTCTGTGGTATTGTTCTCTTTGTATCTCAATAATTTCATATCTAAAATTGGGCTTAGAATAAGTTGCTGATTTGAGGGTAGCTAGGTTGTACAGCAGATAGAGCACCAAATCTGGAGCAAAGAAAACCCAACTTCAAACCCAGCCTCAGACACTTACTGGCTATATGATCCAGAGTAAGTCATTTATCCTCAGTTTCCTCATCTGTAAAACAGAGATATATAATACTAGTAGCTTCCTCCAAGAGTTCTTGTGAGGATCAAATGAAATAATACTTGTAAATCCTTTTACTCAGTTCCTGGTCTATAATAATCTAAAACTCTACTTTCTTCCTATCTCTAAAATATATGATTCTTCCCATAGTCAACTCTCATTTAGAAGCTTGTTGGATTTTTTTTTTAGAGGGAGAGTTAAGACCCCTGGCTTCATTGGTTTAGATAATTTCCAATGCACAAACTCTCTTAACCAATGAACATTGGCCTGTGCTTTTTTTTTTAAACCCTTGTACTTCGGTGTATTGTCTCATAGGTGGAAGATTGGTAAGAGTGGGCAATGGGGGTCAAGTGACTTGCCCAGGGTCACACAGCTGGGAAGTGGCTGAGGCCGGGTTTGAACCTAGGACCTCCTGTCTCTAGGCCTGACTCTCACTCCACTAAGCTACCCAGCTGCCCCATGGCCTGTGCTTTTTTAAGAGTTGCCTGGGCACTGAGATATTAATTAACTTGTCCAGGGTTACACAGTCAATTATGTGGCAAAGACTAGATACTTGAACATATCATTCATCATACTCTAAACATAACACATATTTAAAAAGTAGCATGTATTAAACACCTGTCATGTACCATTGGCTGTGATAAGAGCTGAAGGTACAAAGAAAAGTGAAAAACCTAGCCCCTCACAGTCTAATTGGAAAGAAGGTTCATAAATTACCATACACAATCCAGATATATACCAGAAAAATTTGAGTATAATCTCAGGAGGAAGGAACTAAGATTAAGGAAGACTCAGAAAGATTTCTTGCAGAAGATTTGACTAGCTGAGACTTAAAGGAAGCCATAGAAACTATGAGGCAGAAAAGGCAGGTGTGGCTTTCAGGAGAGAAGACAGCCACTGAAAAATCTCAGTCAGGAGATAGATTGTCTTGTGTGAGGAATGTCAAGGAGTCAGGATCACTGGATCAAAGAGTACAACATTGGCAATAAAGTTTATATAAGGAGATTAACTGGAAATGTAGGAAGTGACTTTGAGATCCAAATGGAGGATTTTATATTTAATATCTGATGTAAAAGGAAATGGCTCCTAGCTCCACATGAACTCTGTATCCACTATAATAAAATCCTTTCCATCCATGGTAAAATTTTATTTCTAGATCTGTTTGCCAGATGCTTAGTAAACTTAATTAATGCAAGTCAATTAAACATTAAACAAACATCATGGCCATTTCTTGATGGCTATGCTACTTTGAGTGAGTTACTTTAAGCTTTCCATGGTTCAATTTTTCATATAGAAATTTGGGATAATATTCCCTAGTCCATAAAAAACTGGTCCTAGAGTCAGGAATGGCTGAGGTCAAGTTCTACTTTTGATACATACTAGTTGTGCGGCCCTAGGAAAGTCACTTAAATTATTAGTCATCTAAGTAACTCTCTAAGGCAGTGATTCCCAAAGTGGATGCTACCACCCCCTGGTGGTTGCTGCAGCGATCCAGGGAGGCAGTGATGACCACAGGTGCATTTATCTTTCCTATTAATTGCTATTAAAATAAAAAAAATTAATTTCCAGGGGGCTAAGTAATATTTTTTCTGGAAGAGGGCGGTAGGCCAAAAAAGTTTGGGAACCACTGCTCTAAGGTTATAAATTTCAGAGTAGATTTCAATCTACTTGGGTAGAGGGGATTCTTCACACAACTCCCTCTGTAAATGAAGTTACAGATTCCATCTACAGGGAGGGAGAGAGAGAGAGAGAGAGAGAGAGAGAGAGAGAGAGAGAGAGAGAGAGAGAGAGAGAGAGAGAGAGAGAGAGAGAGAGAGAGAGAAAGAG
>NC_058132.1:302192968-302226720 GCF_016433145.1 Gracilinanus agilis
GAAAGAAGAAAGAGAGAGAGAGAGAGAGAGAGAGAGAGAGAGAGAGAGAGAGAGAGAGAGAGAGAGAGAGAGAGAGAGAGAAAGAGGAGAGAGAGAGAGAGAGAGAGAGAGAGAGAGAGAGAGAGAGAGAGAGAATTTACGTACTTGCCTTATGAGATTTTAATGAGATGAGGCATGTAAAATACATTGACAATTCAGAGCATAGAACACAAAGTTATTTATAAATATAAGGGATTGATAATTGGTTTGGAAACATCATGAATAGAGTGGAAAACTGAAAGATTCCTGTTATCACAGGATCTTAGAGGTGGAAGGACCTTAGTGACCATCTAGTCCAGCCCCATGCAGGAATTATCTCTTTAGATAGAAAATACAAAATTGCCTCATGAAAATCAAGTTGGAAGAGGATGAAGGTAGGTAGGAAATTCTATCAATCACTTGTTCAATAGATATTTAAGAATTACGGCTAGAAACTCTGAGATTTGGGGTTATTTTCACCTGTAGAAGATCCTTAGGCATCAAGATGAAGAGCTTGGAGATGATATCTCAGAGTGTCACCAATTGGTGTGATAATGCCACAATGATCAGATTTCTAGATATGTGTCTCAGAACTGGAGTAGCAATATAATCTATTTTATTCTTCAAATAACAAAAGAACATTAACCTGTTTAAACTGGGTTATCAGGTTTCCCCCATTGAAATATAAATATGATTTGATCTCCCCCTGCTTCTCATAACTAGTTGCTGTCTTCCAACTACCTCTACTTCAGAGTTTCACTTCTAATCATAAAAAGGGTTATAGGAGTGAGGAACTGTGATTTCAAGCCATGCTCACATCAGGCCTTTTGAAACTGAGAGCATCAAACAAAGAAGTAGGTACTTACTATTATAGCCTGTCATTATAAAATTGGTTTAAAAGTTGAAAATTAGTTATTGCTATAATCCACTGACACTTGGAATTCCTTGTGATGTTTAAAGCAATTGCTAAACTTCCTGGTTTCAGTGAAGTGGAAATGGAACATTTTCATCATGTGACACAGATGAAAGAAGAAAAGTGCATTTGGATCTTTCAGGAGTGCAAGTATATTATGGTAGGTAAATAAGATGGTTAATACTTTAATGATTTCTTCTTTTATTCTCTCTTGTTGGTTAAGAATAAAGGTTTAGAAAAAAAAAAAAAAAAAAAAGAATAAAGGTTTAGGAGCAAGTGGTTTATAATCATTAATGAAAAATAATGATGGCCCCATGGGTGGTTCTTTGATTTTAGCTTGCTCTTCAGCAGCAGGTACATCTTACCATCAAATAAATCATTGTTTCATAGCCAATCTGCTATTTTGCAAAGACTATTCTCAAAGTATTCAGTTTACATAATTTAGCATGATTTTGCAGTTACCTTTTATATCCCAACTTGGGGACCTCAATTGAATCTAATTATTTTTCAATTGAAAAGAAGATATTTTTTAGACAGAAGCTATAGATCAGGACTCATTACAAAAGCATCTCATTATTTTTAATGAGCAACTTCATTATATCTGATTCTGCTGAGAACAGGACATAATTCTGCCAAGACAGAGATGCTTGTTAAACTTTGGTGGTCAGAGACATATGACTTTCAGTCATATTTCAGCTAGACTGATTATTAAGGGTTAGGCAATGCAGTTTTAGAATTCTGGGATCTGTTCAAAGGCAAGCTCAAGCTGCCATGGAGGACTGAGGATTGTTCTGCCAGGGAAGTGATTGCACATGTCATTACACTCTTATATTTGTACATTTATGCATTTACTCAAAGTTCTTCAAAATATAAATGATGAGAGCATAACATCCCACTAATGAAAATCCAATAAATTTATTGATAAACTTCCAATATTAAGGAGGTGAAGGGAGCTCATAAGTTAGCTCAGAGCTTCAGGAAGAAGTGTCACAAATGATCACTCACCTCTTGAGCTTGTGGATATTTCTCCATGACATTTGTAGATTAACTATATTAAAAGCAATCCTCTATGGTATCTTGGTGTTAGGTTGTGTGTGCAGAGTTTCATTCTACATCTCTTCTTACATTCACATAGTTTCCTCCTGGAATTTTATATTATCCATTCTGCAATCTGAGGTCCAGAGCAACAGTAGACATAGTGACCTTGTGACTCGGTTATGTCACTTAACTTCACAGTGTGCTGGGTAACTCTCTAAGACTCTAAATTTGCAGAGAAGGTACCAGCCTTCTTTGGTAAATATTTCATCAGAGGGACCTCTAATGATGTGATAGATTCAGTCCCAACACTGGAGTAATCTGGGTATGTGAATTTAGTCATCACTTAATCTCTCAATGCTTCCAAACAGCTCTAGAATAGTTACAAAGAAGATATTGATCTTCCTTGATAGAGGAAGTTCCCTAATGAAATCACAGATCATTAACAATAACACCAATACAACTTAGCATAGTACCTGGAACGTAGTAGGTCCTTAATAAATGTTTATTGATGATGGTGATGATTCAAAGAAGAACAGTAAATAAACAGAATGAAAATGCACAGTAAGAATACTGATGAGCAATAGTATTATGAGGTATGTGGTTAAATGGCACTGGACCTGGAATTAGGAGACTTGAATTCAAATTGGGCTGTAGATACTAGCTTGGACAAGTCACTTTAATCTCTGTTTGCCTATGAGACTGATAGGTTCCTCCGTGGATAAAGCCCTGGGCTTGAAGTGTAACATCCATGTTTCTGAGAAGGGTTCAGGCTGCATCACGGAATTCCATAGTGCCCCCCAGAACTCCAAGTGTATGTGCCCAGAGCCAAGAGCCAGGACCCTTGCAATAGGGGTGACCTGGCTTTTTTACCAGGACTCCAACTGCCCTTAATTGCCCCCTCCCTTGGAGTTCGGGGAGGCACTATGGAATTCTGTGATGCAGCTTGAACCCCTCTCAGAATCATGGATGTTACAGAAGTCAGGAAGATGCATTCATATCTGGACTCTGACACTTAAAGGTGTGTGACCCTTGGCAAGTCACTTAACCTCCTTTTGCATTAATCCACTGGAGAAGGAAATGGCAAACCACTCCAGCATCATTGACACAAAAACCTCATGTGAGGTCAAAAAGAGTTGGACACAACTGAAAAACTGAACAACAAAGGAAGGAAACCTTGTCATAGTTATTATTATTCAACCCCTCATTGAAGAATATTCACTCTCTCACAGTTGTTTATTGCCATGGCTATTGTTTAATACCATTCAATCTAATAAATATTTATTACACACCTACTATGTGCAAGACATTTTGCTAGGAGACAGGGAATACAGAGATAGCTTTGGCTTTAAGGATCTTACAATCTAGTTGGAGAGAGGGGGTAAGTGATGTATACGAATGTCTAAAATAGAAGAGAAAATCATTAATGTCAGAAAGGCAAACAGCATAGTGAGGGAGGAAGATTTAAAGTTAGAGGGTTGTTCTCTAATCTCTCTTGCAAATGAAAAAAAATCCTGTATCCATTAACAAATTCCACTTAAGGCAATGGACAGAGCTTCAAATAGGAGGTGGTATTTGCAGAAAGGAAAATATATTAATAGGTTGGAATATAAGAAGAATACATTCTTAGCATAGAGGACAGCTTGTATAAAGGTATAGTAGTGAAAGAGGACAAGACAATATTGAAAAGCAATTGAGTAATCCATTTTGACTGAGGTGAAGAGTTAGCATATGAAGTAGGGAAACAAAATAAGGCTGGAAACATAAGAGGTGCCTAGAGTATGAAGAATATTTATAGAATGCTAGAATAAATTGTCATTTCATTTAATTTTCATAGGCCATAGAGATTTTTGGTTTGGGTTGAATTTTATTTTGTTTTTTGAAAAGATCAACCTTCTTTCCCTTCTATTTCCCTCCTCTTCCTTCCACTGATAAAGCAAGAAAAACAAAATCCATTAAAAACATATATAACAATGAAAAATGACTGTTTCTGTCAGTCAGCTAGAAAGCTCTGTTGGCTGAGTGGCAGAACCTCTTCTTTTGTTTGAGAAATCCACCCTGGTTATTCCTTGGCAATCTGGGCTAGATACAGGAACAAGTTAGACCCTGCTTCACTGCTGAGTTCTGAGGCACACTACTGTTGTGGCTACTCCTGTCAGCTTCTGAATTTCCTTCTTTCTAAATTCTGAAACCTCTGTCTCCTGAAGGTTTTTTTTTAACAAAACAGCAATATTCTCAAATTCATGTGTTCAAAAGATTATCTTGACAAAAGTATGAAAAATATATTGGAGAGGAAGAAAACAAGGATATTCTTTAGAAGACTTTTAGTTGAATTAATAAATAGAACTAAAGTTTAGTTTTATGGAAAAAAACACCAAAATAGACAAATCATTGGTTAACATTTTAAAAAGAGAGAAAAGAAAACCAAATAACCAGCATCAAAAATGAAAATGATGAATTTAGCAGTGATGAAGATGAAATCACAGCAATTTTTAGCAGTTATTTTGCCCAATTAAATGCCAACAAATTTAGCAACTTAAGTGAAAGAGAATACTTTAAAAATGTAAATTGCCTAGAGTAACAGAGAAGAAAATACAATATTTAAATAAACTTATCTAAGAAAAAGAAATTGAATAGTCCATAAATGAAGTTCCCAAGAAAAAAGTATTAGGACAAAATATATTTACAAGTGAATTTTACCAACTATTTAAAGATTATTTACTTTCAATATTAAATAAAATTATCTGGGAGAATTCATAAAGGAGTTCTGAAAATTTCCTTTTTGTGAAACAAACATGGGTGCTGATATCTCAACCAAAAAAAACAAAACAGAACAAGGAAATTATTAGCCAATTTCAATGTTGAAAATAATACAAAAATCTTAAATAAAACATTAGCCAGAAAACTATAACAACTGTAACATACATGATCTTAAGTGGGGTCAAAGCTGCCTCATAGAATTCCATAGTGCCCCCCAAAACTCCAGGAGAGGGGGCAGTTGGGGCAGTTAGAATCATGAGTATAAAAGGCCAGACCACCCTACTTGCAAGGACACTTTGATTACACTCCTTGTGGGTTCAAGGGCTGGGAGGAAGAGTTAGATTACTCTCTGGTTACCTCATCTCTGACATCAAGGGCTAAGTGTTTCTTTACTGGTTTACTACAGAAAGAATATCTCAATTGCAACATTTTAACTAATCTTAATATAGATATTCCAGCAAGTTTACCTTTCCATCTTAAACCTAGTTACATTAGATTAGGATAAAGGTTACTTAGTGAGTGGGATAGAACTTAAATTGTTCAAAACACATTCCCCTTTGGGGAATGTGTAGCCAACAAGTCCATTGAAGATTTTAGATAGCTTACCTCCCTTTCATTCTTAAAACCATTTTCCCTCACCCTGTTTTCCTGAAAATAATAAACCCATTTGCTTGTTAAGCTACTGGGCCTGTGTGAAGTTATACTAGGATATACTCACCATCCATATACTAAAGAAAGATCCATTCATATAAGCACTGGTGCAGTTTCTTCCCTGAGGGCAAGTCATCTGTATTTGAAGACAACCTGGAACCTGTTTTATTTTAGAGTTTAGGGAATAGTTTAAACAGTGAGAGTTGTTAACTTCAGTGGGATTATACCCTGTCAGTTTACCAACTTGACCCTGAATTTATCTAGCTTGTACAGCCTCCATAGCTTGAACAAAAAGGGATTCAGTTAAACAGTTTTTTGCCTTCTGGACAAACTGCTTCCAGGGGTGGGGGAGGTGGGGAGGAGGAAGAATTCTACTCACTCCTCCCCCTCCCCCTTTTAGGACAGCCAGCTTCATCCTCTAGCCGGACTCCATTACAAACCATAGCTAATCTGAGTCAATTCAACACAACACATCACAAAGATTATATATTAAGAGCAAACAGACTTTGTTCCAGGTAGATAGGGATGGTTTAATATAAGAAAAACTATTCACATAATTGATTAATTCAACCAAAAATTACAAAAATCAAATGATTATATCATGAGATGCTGAAAAAGCTTCTGACAAAATATAACACTTATTCCTTTTAAAAATGATTCGAGGGCTGGGGGCAGCTGGGTAGCTCAGTGGAGTGAGAGTCAGGCCTAGAGATAGGAGGTCCTAGGTTCAAACCTGGCCTCAGCCACTTCCCAGCTGTGTGACCCTGGGCAAGTCACTTGACCCCCATTGCCCACCCTTACCAATCTTCCACCTATGAGACAATACACCGAAGTACAAGGGTTTAAAAAAAATGATTTGAGGGGGCAGCTGGGTAGCTCAGTGGATTGAGAGCCAGGCCTAGAGACAGGAGGTCCTAGGTTCAAATCTGGCCTCAGACACTTCCCAGCTGTGTGACTGTGGGCAAGTCACTTGACCCCCATTGCCTACCCTTGCCACTCTTCCACCTATAAGTCAATACACAGAAGTTAAGGGTTTAAAATAAAAAAAAAATGATTCAAAATAGAGGTAAAGGTTTTGGCAACTATTTGAATTTGAATAACAGGTGAGTGGTAAGGGACAAAAGTTATTTCAAAATTTCAAAGTCCAGGTGACTGAAAAAATTAAGGTACTAATAGCACAAGCAAATATTAAGAGAAATGTCAAATTTTTGGAGGGAAGAGGAAGTCATTTTGGGTTTTTCTAGTTGGAAGTATGTTGGCATGAGTAGGGGGAGATGTCTAGAAGACAGTTGATAATGCAAGTTTTGTACTCACTTAGAGAAGTTTAGAGTTAGAAATAAAATGTGTATAAAGATGGCATCTGAAAAAATGAATGTATGAAATCACTGAAAGAATGTGTAGAGAATGAAAGTTTTTATCATTATCATCTTCAGTAAGACAGTTATCCTTACTCTGTCTCAGTTTCCTAATCTATAAAATGAGTAGTTCAGACTAGATGACCTCTAATGACATTAACCAAAATTTATAAAATTTGTAAAACACATCATGTCACTGAAGGAATTGAGAAGATTAGGATAGCAAGTGGATAATTGTGAGAATTAAGTGAATCATACTGACTCCATCTACTGATTCAATGCTGGAGCAAGCTCAGTTCTCTTTCTGTTCAATTATGGGTCTAGTCCAACTTCTGTCCTGTGAGGAATTGTGGAATTTTTTTTTGTATTTGAAACTAGCCCTATGTAACTGGGTAACTGGATTTTTGCTATTTGCTCCTTTACTATCTCAGTTATTCTGACCAGTGAGAACCCAAGATTGATGAAAAGCATTTTCTCACAATTCTATATCTTGAGCAACCCATATGTTTATTCGGAAAATTGGTTCTGTATTAAGCAATCCGTTTTTGTTTCCATGTTCTTTTGTTTATTGTCACAAGAGATTGGGATACCTCTTTTTCTGATTTCATGAAATTCCTCCTGTTGGTCCTCCCTTTTCCACCTTATAAAATACCTAATCTTTCCTCCACTTAGAAATCATATTAACTAATGTATTGTTTCCTTTTAATTAACTGGTCTTATTTGATGAATTGTTTTTATATTTTGTAAAGTTTTAATATTTTATTCTAAAAATCATATTAAGCTAAAATCAGTCACACTACTATGGTTATGTTGTTGTTAAATCAGGTTCAACTCTTTATAACCCCATTTGGGGTTTTCTTGGAAAAGATATTGGAATGGTTGGTCACTTTCTTCTTCAGTTCATTTTGTTTTTGACATGTCAATACAATTTTGTTTTTTGTTTTTGTCTTTTTTTTTACATTTTTTAAACCCTTAACTTCTGTGTATTGGCTCCTAGGTGGAAGAGTGGTAAGGGTGGGCAATGGGGGGGTCAAGTGACTTGCCCAGGGTCACACAGCTGGGAAGTGTCTGAGGCCAGATTTGAACGCAGGACCTCCTGTCTCTGGGCCTGGCTCTCAATTCACTGAGCTACCCAGCTGCCCCCCAATACAATTTTTAATATTTGTTTTCTGATATTTTGAAATCTATATTCTCTCTCTTCTCACCATTCTTCCACCCCCACCTCTCCAAGAAAGCAGGTAATATGATATAGATTGTACATATATTATCATATAATATATTTCTACATTTTTATATTATAAAAGAATACATATATCACTTATGCAAGACAACAACTCATGAAGGAAATAAAATGAAGAATAATGATATGTTTCAATTTGCATTATGACTGTGCTCCTTTTAAGAGGTGGATATCCTTTTTCTTTTTTGTCCTGAGTCTTTTTGAGTTGTCCTACATATGTGCCTTTCTGTTATTAGTTAAGTCATTTGCAGTTAATCATCTTACATTATTATTATTGTTACTATATCCAATGTTCTCCTGATTCTGGTCACTTCACTTTGCAACTCTTCATCTAAGTCTTTCCAGATTTTTTTCATCTTATTATTTGTCATTTCTTATGGAACAATAGTATTACATTGCAAGCATGTAACACAATTTGTTTACTCATCCCCCAGTTCGGTGGTCAGCAACCTTTTTGGCCCTGAGAGCCATAAATGCCACATTTTTTAAAATGTAATTTCATGAGAGCTGTACAGTGCTCATAGTGCGTGCTCCTGTAGCAGAACCTGAAAAAAAATTGACTTCATGGCTCCTGCGTAAAGAGCCATATCTGGCCCTCAAAAGAGCCAGATATGGCTTGAGAGCCATACGTTGCTGATCCCTGCCCTACTTGGAAGACATCCCTTCAGTTTCCAGTGGTTTGCCACTAAAAAAAAAAAAAAAACAACCTGTTAAAAATATTTTTGTATTGTTAGATCCTTTTGACTTATATTTAATGTCTTTGGGATATAGACCTAGTAGTGGTAATACTAAGTCAAAGGGTATTCTCACTTTTATGGCCCTTTCTGCATGGTTCTAGATTGCTCTCCAGAATTTTTGCATAAGTTTGCAGCTCCACCAGCAGTGTATTAGTGCCCCAGTTTTTCCACATGCCCTGTAAAATTTATAATTTTCCTTTTTCTGTTATGTTAGCCAGTCTGATGGGTACTGCAGAGTTGTTTTAATTTGAATTTCTCTAATCAATTGTTATTTGGAACTTTTTTTTCATATGGCTAAACATAGTTTTAATTTCTTCTGCTGATAATTATTTGTTCATAAACTTTAGATTAATTATTTTTTATGTATAAAAGGCTGTCTCTCCCTGTATTCTGGGTTCTACCCTAAGCAAGGAAGGTTCCAGGTTCCAATTTATTAAAAAATTACCAATCATTGTTTAATAAATCAAAACATTTGGAAACTCAAAGTTTTGTTTCCTCAATCATTTTGTCTTTCACCCAACACAATCAAAAAGCTTTCAAAAAACGCTTTTAGATGACTGCTATTATTATCCTCATTTTACAGATGAGAAAAATTGAGACTCAAAACAATATGGTACTGACTAAGAGACAGAAGGGTGTATCAATGGAATAGACTTGGGTTAAAAGACCTCAGCATGATAGTGTACTATAAAACAAAAGATCGTAGCTTTTGGGACAAGAACCCAATATTTGACAAAATTGCTGAGAAAATTGGAAAACAGTATGGGAGAGATTAGGTTTAAATCAACATCTCACACCCTATACCAAGATAAATTCAGAATGGGTAAGTGACTAAAATATAAAGACAGAAATTATAAGTAAATTAGGTGAACATAGAATAGTATACCAGTCAAATCTATGGGAAAGGAAAGAATTTAAGACCAAGCAAGAGACAGAGAATATTACAAAATGTAGAATGAATAATTTCAATTACATTAAATTAAAAAGGCTTTGTATGAACAAAACCAATGCAACCAAAATTAGGGGAAGCAACAAATTGGGAAAAATTTATAATACAAACCTCTGACAAAGATCTAATTTCTCGAATTTATAAGGAGCTAAGTCAATTGTACAAAACAAAACAAAAAGAAAACAAGCAATTCCCCAATTGATAAATAGTGAAGGGACATGAATAGGCAGTTTTCAGATAAAGAAACCAAAACTATCAATAGGCACATGAAAAAGTGTTCTACATCTCTCATAATTAAAGAAATGCAAATCAAAACAACTCTAAGGTACCTCCTCACACCTAGCAGATTGACCAATATGACAATAAAGAAAAAAATCATAATGTTGGAGGGGTTGAGGCAAAATTGGGACACTAATGCATTGCTGGTGGGGCTCTGAATTGATCCAACCATTCTGGAAGGCAATTTGAAACAATGCCCAAAGGGCTTTAAAAGATTACCTGCCCTTTGATTTAGTAATACCACTCCTGGGTTTTTACCCCAAAGAGATGATAAGAAAAAAACACATGTACAAAAATATTTAAGGCTGTCCTCTTTGTATTGGCAAAAATTTGGAAAATGAGAGGGTATCCATCAATTGGTGAATGGCTGAACAAATTGTGGTATCTGATGGTGATGGAATACTATTTTACTGAAAGATTGGGAGGAATTCCATGTGAACTGGAGATCATTTGATCTCCAGGAATTGATGCAGAGCGAAATGAGCAGAACCAGGAGAACACTGTACACAGAGACTGATACACTGTGGTAAAATTGAATGTAATGGTCTTCTCTACTAGCAGCAGTGCAATGACCCCGGATAATTTTGAGGGACTTATGAGAAAGAAAGCTATTCACATCTAGAGAAAGAACTGTGGGAGTAGAAATGCAGAAGAAAAATATGATTGATCACATGGTTCAATGGGTACATGATTGGCAATTTTGACTTTAAATGATCACTCTAATGCAAATATTAATATTATAGAAATAGGTTTTTAACAGTGATACATGTATAACCCAGTGGAATTGCTCATTGGCACTTGGAAGGGGTCAGGGACAAAGGAAGGGAAAGAACATGAATCATATAACCATGGAAAAATATTCTAAATAAATAAATCAATTGAAAAAACTGAGACTAAGTGAAATAGTGACTTTCCTAGGTTTACAAAACTAATTAGTGATTAAGATAATATATAAGTTCACCTCTTAAAGATTCAAGTAAAATGACCATTTCAATATTTCACCTATCTACTTCTAAGCTTCTTTTCAGTTCTAAATCTGTGGTCCTATGAATCTCCTTGTGAAGGGTGTTTCCAATCTGAGAGCTCCATGTATGCATGAGTAGTAATCTGAACAAATAAATGAGGTCTCTAGTTAATTTTCTTTATCTCTCATACTGATTCACTTTAATGTACTATATGGCTATCACATTCTATGTTATTAGCCCTCTTTTCACATGTTTTGTTTTTGTTTTTATTGATGACCTCAATAACAACTATATCTCTTCTGCCTTTCTCTCCTTTATTAATTTTTATTCCTTGTAATTAGAAGAGTTTACCTTTGGGAAAATACAATTTTCCAGGTTCTTCTCCAACATTCTCTGTTTTTGTTGAAGACCCTATCAGTCAATATTAACAATGGCAGTCATAACAGGGAGAGAATTGAATGTGAGGGAGAGGAATTTTTCAGAAGGTGACATTTTAGGTGAGTATTGAATGAAGCTAGAGATTTGAAAGAGTGAATGTGAGGAGAGAAAACATTATTAAAAGTACAGTGGCATAAATGTTATGAAGGAGAATGATGTATTACAAGACTGAATAAACAGGAATAATTTCATTGTGAATAATTTTAAATTCCAGAGATATTTATATTTGATCTTAGAAGTGAGAAGAAGACACTGAGGCTTGTTGAGTAAAGTGATACTTGGTCAGATTTGTGCTTCAGGAAAATTCCTTGGGCAACAGAATAGATACTATGTATTACAGTGGACAGAGATCTAAGGAAGACATTTAAAATAGGTAGCCATTGAAACAACTCAAATGTGAGGGGCTGAGAACAGGATCTAAAGTTCTGGTTGATTGAATGGAGATAAGGAGATGTACATGTATGAAACATGGTGAGGAGACAGATATGGCAAGTTGTGGCAACTGAAGAGATATATAGTCAGTTGAGTGAAAATGAGTTGTTCAGAATGACATTGAGCCTGTGAACACAGGTTGATCAGAGGTGTTTTTAACAATAATAAATGAGTCCAAAGGGGACAGGAAGTTTGGAGGAAAAAGCCAATGAGTGCTGATTTATACATGTTGAGTTTGTAATGCTAGGAAGATGGCGATGTGTATCATTAGTTCCAGGAAGTGATTAGAGTTGGATAAACAAGTCTAGAAATCATCTCTGTAGAGATTAATTGAACCCATGTGAGTTTACGAGATTACCAAGGAATTTAGAGAAAAAGAAAGCTCAGGAGAGAAGCATGGAGTGTTCCCATAGTCCTGAAAATGTAATATGGATGAATATCTAGGAAATGAAAAGGAATCATCATACAGATAAAAGGAGAACTAAGAAAAGTTTCACAAAAATCCAAGGGAGATAAAATATCTGAGAGAAGGTAATAAACTGGCAACTGTTGGCAAGAGGTCAAGAAGAATGATAGCTACAAGAAAAAGCAGTTTTGAGATCATTGGTAACTTTTGAGAGAACAATTACAGTTGAATGATAAGGTTCTGAGTTATTGGCAGAAAATTGAGAAGACAATAAAATCAAAGGGAAGACTCTAAGATAACAGATGAGTGTTTTTGTTACTGTTGTTTATTTGATTTTGTTTTTACTAGAAAGGTGTGATTTAGGCATGTAATGAGTAAGAGACCAGTAGATAGGTAGTTTGAAGATTAGAGAGAATAGGGGGACATGGTGAAGGATATCAAACTGCTCTTGTTATAACACAGAATTATGGTAAAGAGGTGCTTTGAAAACTATAAAGTACTACAAAATGTGAATGATTATTAAGATAAAAGAAAAAGAAAATATCACAAAAACAAAATTTATAGTCATAGAATAGAAGGAATAGTGAGAGGTTATCTAGTTGTTGATTATACCTACAGATCAAAGGAACTCTGATGTGTATCTAGGATACCATAAAAATGTATAAAAAATACTGTATGTGTATCTTTTATTTAAATATAGTTGCTAAATGATAATATTTTAGGCTTGAAAGCAGTTTGAAGATCTCTTATTTCATCCCCTCATATTGTATAGATGAGTAAACTGAGGTCCACAGAGGCCCAGAGACTTAATTTGCCAAAGTGGTAATTCACCATAGAGGCAGAAGTAGGATTTGAACTCATTTCCTCTAACATTTAATTTAATGTAGAAACTGCGTATAGAAGGCTAATCTTTAAATATGTGACAGAACTAATGATGTTTGTATTTTCCATCTAATTCTGTTTTCCTCTAGAAAACATTAATAGCATTCACTAAAGAAATTTATATTTATCCACTTTAAACTCATGCTTTAAACACCAGAGATAGGAATTCTTTTCATTGCACATAAAAATGACAATCTTTTGGTGCGCCCTCAACTAATCCATACTTCAGCTGGGTAATTTAAACTATTAACACATTAGTTATGGAAAATAGAGATGTTTTATTGGCCTTGTTTCAATTAAATAAACCATTTTCTAAGAATTCTGTAACTAGCTTGTCAAAGCTATATACTAATTATTTCAACTTTTTTCTTATCCTATGTAATTATGTTTTGTAATAAACTAAAGTCTATAACATTTTAATAATAGGAAAAATACTTTTCATATTTAGAGGAAAATCCATTAGAAGTAGGTAGCATAATTATTTCTCAGCTTACTCATTATGGCCAAATAACAGGTTTCGGAATGAAAAAGAAATGGACAAATGCTTTCTTGCTTCCTTAGTACCATTTTGTTGAGTATTCAGTATTAAGTATTACCTGGATTAAAGAGATTAACATCATGAATTACCACCAACTGGGTTTACCTTATGAAATTTAAGTATGCTTGTGAACTTCAAGCCGTATTTCATTTGTATGAGGAGTATAATTGGGCAAAAACTCTTAATTAGCAAATAGTGAATTATCATTAGGATTGAACTATGAACAAACCTTTAGTTCATGAATTTGCTAATTGTTCTTGCTGCTGCAGCTATTACCCACCATTCAGGATTTTGGAACTCCTGTAAACCTAATGAACAATATTTAAATGATTATATACTGGAACAGTCTATGAGGGATTAATGTTTAATCATGTCTTCAAATGACCAATCAATTTAGGGAAATAATGGACCAATATTTATAAAATTTTATGGAGGATTATCATAGTAATTTATCTCAAATGAATTAAACAAATTTATTGAACAACTCTTTTGGATAAGGCACAACACTAATAGGTCATAGAGTCTATTGAATGTCAAGTAACTCTTGTGATCAGCATCATAGATGAGACAGCTAGGATTTGAATTAGATGTAATTGGTATTTAATGTGAGCATCCAGGTGACATAGTGAATAGGAGTTTCAGACTTAGAGTCAGGAAGATTTATCTTCTTGAATTAAAATCTGGCCTCAGACACTTATTAGCTACATGACCCTGACCATGTCACATAACACTATTTGCCTCGATTTCCGTATCTGTCAAATGAGCTAAAGAAGTAAATGATAAACCACTCTAGTGTCTTTGTTAAGAAGACTCTCAAACAGCTTCATCAAGTGTAAGATGTGACTGAAACAACTCAGCAACAAATAAAGAATTTAATATATTAAAATTCAATGAACACTTACTGAGTACCTACTATGTGCAAAACACTGTGCTTGGTTCTCAGGGAGATTTAATATCAGTAAGATATGTTCTCTGATATTTTATGATTCACTCAATGTGCACAGCACTGTGGTAGGAAATAGTTAAAAGATGAAGATAACTAAGCTAGAATCTCTCTCCTTTTGGAGCTTATGGGATTGTTTATATTCAAATCGAGGAAGATGTTGAACACCAATAGGATATGCCTCACCATACATGAAGAATTTCATGGAAGTGGTAGTAGGAGATAAAGGATATTTTTCAGAGAAATATATGACCTGAAAAAAAACGAGCATACAGAAAGTTAGGGATAACCAACTAGTGGACAACCTATATTATATATTTGTAGGATATACACATGATATTAAGAGAATGAGAGGAATAACCCTATGGACATTTTGGGTGGCAATACTGGAGAAATTTTATAGGAGGACCAGAAAAAGAGACAGAAGAATGGGCAAGCATGGAAGGGTTGAAAGATGCATTCTTGTAGGGAATGTTCATATTGTTGAAAGCTCAGAAATCAGTGGTGATAGCTTGGGATGAAGTTGATGACACTGACTACTTTGACATCTGTTCAGGGAAAACCAATGCCTCTGGTGGGATTGCTTGACATGCCCTTTTCAGGGCTGTTTTCCTCCTTTCGTGTTCACCTGCCACCCAGCTCTCATCTGTGGCTCTAAGAATCTATAAGAGGTGAATGGCCAGATCTTGATCAATTATACTTCAGTAGGCAAGCTTAACCAGGTTGAGGATAACCAACATGCTTCCAATCCATTGATCACTTAGTGGGATGTCTTTCCTCTATAACCTCAGCACATACAATGATGTTTAACAAATAATAAGGACTTTATAAATGTTTAACAAATGAGAGAATATTGAATTGTTGAAATACAAAAGAGGAAGATGAGGAGGTAATCTTATTCTCACTGAATATATACCTTCAGAGCTTTGTCTTTGGAAGAAAATCAACTTGTCTCTGACCAAAGATCCAAGGATAAGGCTTAACCTTCAGTTTTATATGGACTATATAATGGAATCTACCCTGTACCACATTTAGAGCATAGCATTCATATTGAAATATTTCATTTTATAGGATAAAATATAAGTACTTGTATAATCAGCTGAGCTGTGTGAGTAGGCTATACATATTTTTGCTTTTCTGAAAATGCATTCTTTTTAATCAAATTAATTAGTTGTTGTTGGGTTACAAAGTGTATCTTATTTTTAATTTGTTGCAAATGAACTGCAACTCTTTTTCACAGGGTGTTTTGTTAAGAATAAAGGCACAGGGAGCCATTTGAATTTCAAATCCCTGGCCCATCAAATGTGAAATGAATATTTAAACACGAACAATGAAATTAGGCTACCATTTGAAAAAATATTTCTGCTTGCAAAAGTCAAGATTATACAGCCACGACCTTTAAAATAAAATGCACAGTTTGAGATAACAGAATAGTTGCAGATTATGGCTTTTGGAGAACTCTGCCACAAAGTGATATATGCCCATTTATCTTTCCTTTCAAAGAACAAAAGGCATTCAGAGGACTAGACAGGTGTTCAGGAATGCTGAAAAATAGAAATGACTTCTCCCTTTTCCATTTTAATGTGGTTCTCCTGAAGTCAGACATTAGCCCATACACAATCAGGTCTGAACTGTCACCTTCCATTAGGGTCAAGATGACTGCTAAGAAACTATGAAGTCCAGGGAAATCCTTGGACCTGTTATATGTTCTTTCTTAACCCCACATCCTGACCTAATTACTCAGTTGGGTAAATAAAAATAAAACAAAAAGGCCTTGTATAAAACTTGACTTTGTATACAGTATATAGAACAGAAATCTCTTAAATATTATATTTTTGCTTCATCACATGGTATAATGATGAGTCTATGAAATATGTTTCAATCTTTTATTTATTCCATACATTTGATTTTGTAGTGGCTATGTCCTTCATGGCATTAAAGAGACCAATCAACTGGCCTTGAAGTCACAAAGAAGAAATAATTTAATACGATAAGGACACAGACTATGAGGGGAAGAAGTGAGGTGCAGGCAGAGAGTACAATAATTTTGGTTACTGGGTTCAATGTCTCCTACTTCACCCATTACACCAAACCTTTTTGGTCTTATACCCAAATTGACTTGTATAGCACATCAGGGAATGTTGTAGATTGAAAAAATATTTCTCTAAACCTGCTGCTCCTCTCAGCTTTTTTATATTTTCGCTAAATGGGATTCCCAGGATGAATTGAATGGGTCCCAGACTAGTTACACAGGAGATATTATAGGAATTAGGTAAGACGCATTCTTTCATCAAATGGTGCCTTTCATCTCTTGCCAGGTAAAGGAAGAGGAAAGGAGGCACAGTCCTAGGTGTGGTTTCCATTTACACAAGTAGGAATTCTATCTAAGGTATAAAACTAGATTTCTCCCAGCTTCACCAGTCTGATCTCCTATGTGAAGGGAGTGTCCTTCCATATGGCCATGCTCCTTTCATCCCATTTTTATGTTCCCCTGAGTGAAGTGGATGAAAAAAGTTGGAGGGGAGCCAGACTTCCATTTCTGGTTGTAGGTGTTTGACTTCCATCTCTTGCTGTGGTATCTTCAATATCCCATGGGAAGAAAAGAAGTGCCTTCCAAGAAAGTGTGGAAGAGAAGAGGTATGAGGCTGCCTACCCAACTGAAGGTCTACAAGAGACCTATGCTGATTTCATTGTTGTATGTCTTTGAATCCTGGACAGCATTGAGTGCCATACCAGACAATTGAACTACTTCCATTTGAATTGTCTTAGGAAGATTCTTAAGATTACCTGGCCAGCTAATGCACCAGACTCTGAGGTCCTTTCTTGAGTTGAATCGCCAAGCATTCAAATTGTACTGCAAAGTGTGACTCCTATTGGCTGGCCATGTAGCACAAATGACCATTACATGTTTACCTAAAAGACTATTTTACAGAGAACTCTCATGAGGCAATAGTTCTTCTGGAAGTTAGAGGAAGCTGTAAAAGGATACTCTCAAGGTGCCTCTGAATGCCTTTAGTATTGATTGTGAGACAAAGGAGATCCTGGCACTAGACCACCCAGCATGGGGTGCCCACATCAAAGAAGGCACTGGGCTCCATGATTAAAACACAAAGGAATTGTGATATGCACAAGTCTAGAGATATCTCCATCCCCAGTTGAAAAGGAATATTTGTGTCCAGCTTATCGTAGATACTTCCGAACTTATACTGAACTGATGGACCACAGTAGAACACACTAACCTGACAGGGATAACATTGGTTGTCTTTGAGTACAAAATACAAATAATTCATACCAGTGATTCTGAAACCATATAGGTCATAATCTGGACCCCATTCCCCTGCACTCCCCACCCAATTCCTTATTTCCATCCTCCTCAATCTGCTCACTCCAAAGTCCACACAAAATGTTACACATTCCTTTCACCGTGCACTCTGAAATTCCTGTTCAAGTAAAAAAAATAGACAAAAAATCCATCCTTCCTATTAAATCTTTTCCTCTTCTACTTCTTCCATCTTCTGGCAATCACTAAGACCTGTCTACCCCTGCTAATACAGTCTCACTGGTCATCTTTTCCAACACTGGCTATACTTTTACTAATTCCTCTCACCTGACTGGTTGAATCAAAGGAGTTAGAATATTTCTTGCTCTCTATTGCCATTTTCAGCTTCTCCCTTTTAGATCTATCACTCAGAAATATCTTCTAATTTGAAGTCCAAAATAACCACATCTTCCACTCAATCAAAACCTTAGTAGCTGTTGTCAACAGATCTCCAGGACACTTCCCTTCTATCCTCAATCAATTCAGTACCTGGATCACAGTCTTTCTCTTTTCACTAATTGCTACCTTTAGACGAGGGGGTTTCAACATGCATATTGACAATCCTTCCAACATCAAACTATTCAGTTCCTCAATCTATTCATTTCTCATGACTTATTCCTCCACCCCACCTTAGTCATTCACAAAGACACATGCTTGACCTTTCCATTATCCACAAATATACTGCCTCGATGTTCAAGAACTTTTGGATTTGCTTATTTGATCATGATCTATTAACTTTTGATTCTTATTGTGCCTTTCCCATACCAACTTGCTCAAGGAACATTTACAAAGGGAAATATTACTTTCAGCTATAGGATCAAGCAAGGCTTCATGGAGGAGGTGAATAGCACCTGGAAAGAAGAAAGAATAGAAGTTAAAAATAAAAGCACAAACCCATGTTATATGCATATATTCAGTCACAACAGAGAGGATCTTTTAGAATTCAGTAACCACTTAAATACCTACAATTGACAAGATATTATGCCAAGTTCTGGAGACATAAAGACAAAAACAAATTTTTTCTTTCCCTTACAGAGTTTACATTTTAAATCAAGAAACTTAAGTTGAATAAAATGTTAAAGTAGACTTTAGACATTAGTTTTTTCCTAGGCTTGTACCTTCTTCAATCAATGAAATCAGCAGAAAGTGAAAGACTCTATTACTCTATTTGTCTCTGTGCTGTTTAATTGAAAGTAATCATGTGGCAACAAATAGTAACAGTTTCTCAAGAGGAGGTAAAAATTTGTTACTTATAGCAGAAGGGGAATAGGTTATCATCAATCAATCAACAAACATTTGTTAAGTACCTTCTATGTGCCAGTCACTGTGCTAAGCGAAAGACAATAAAAAGACAAAAATGAATTAGTTTTTACTTCCAAGAAGAGGAGACAACATGTCCATATATCTGTGTATATATAAATATACATATATATATATCTTTAGAGACAAATATTTAATTCTTTAGAGACACATACATAGACATGTACATACATATTATGTATATATTATATATCTATATATTCATATCATCATCAGGTAATTTGAGGGGAAGGTAGCCACTAATAACTTAGAAGACCAGGAAAGACCTAAAAGAGCAGAAAGTTGAGTATTGAAAGAAACTAGAGAGTCTAAGAGATAGAAGTGAGGAAGGATCACTTTTTAGAAACAAGGAACAACATTTGCAAAGGTACAAAGAAAGGAGATAGATTCAGTGTGTGAGTAATGGCAATCAGGCTAGTTTGGCTGGCCTAATAGCCACCATGAAGACATTAGTCTAAAGAGATATAGGACAGAAGAAGGCCTACATCTCTAGCCATGTGTGTTCTGGTTTTGTAGTNATATATATATATATATATATATATATATATATCTTTAGAGACAAATATTTAATTCTTTAGAGACACATACATAGACATGTACATACATATTATGTATATATTATATATATATATATATTCATATCATCATCAGGTAATTTGAGGGGAAGGTAGCCACTAATAACTTAGAAGACCAGGAAAGACCTAAAAGAGCAGAAAGTTGAGTATTGAAAGAAACTAGAGAGTCTAAGAGATAGAAGTGAGGAAGGATCACTTTTTAGAAACAAGGAACAACATTTGCAAAGGTACAAAGAAAGGAGATAGATTCAGTGTGTGAGTAATGGCAATCAGGCTAGTTTGGCTGGCCTAATAGCCACCATGAAGACATTAGTCTAAAGAGATATAGGACAGAAGAAGGCCTACATCTCTAGCCATGTGTGTTCTGGTTTTGTAGTAAACTATATCCCATAGTTTTTTTTTTACCTTTCTTGAATTTATATAGGAAGAACAGCTATGACCACCAAAGCTATAACATGTCTATGGGCTTGGACATTTGGAAAATTTCTACTTACTCTTACAGATAGGGATTCTTGGTGAAAATCTATTGTAATAACTGACAGCAGAAGTGGTACTCAGGTATCCCATACCATGGTACTTATACATTCAAAATAAAACAGAGATATTTAGACTCTTCATGGATAATCATTTCACAATAAATACAAATTACTCTCATAACAAGCCTGTGTATCTACATTCCATATAGCAACAACAATATTTATATAAAAGTTTATGTTTTATATAGCATTATGCCAATATTATTAGATTTTTATACTCATAATAACTATCAGAGGAAAGTGGTATTATTATCCCCATTTTATACATGAGGAAACTGAGACAGACAGATGTTAAATAATTTGCTGAGGGCCACCCTACTGGTAAGTATTTAAAACTGGATCTGGACACTATTTAGACCATACTGTGTTCATCTACATAAAGTGATGATTTGCTACATGATATCATGATTGAGACTACTATAGGAGGATATCATCCACAATGTAGGCACTTCAGAACACATAAAAAATACCATTTTGTATTTTATTTACCATTCAAACCCATAGATCAGCAATTTGAGTAGGCAAATAGGATAAACAAATAACATCAGAAACTTGGGCAGCCTTTTGAGATTAGGCTATTTCCACAACCAAAATTCCCATCTAGCTCCGTGATCTTTTATACTGACATGTAGTCATTCCTTAACTTCAAAGAGTGTCATGTTCTTCTAAGAGGAAATAGGCTTAAAGCTTTTCCCTCTATTGAAAATATGTTGAGCATTTTCTAATTAGATCTATCAGTAAACCTTTCACCTAATATTCCTTAGAAAATGAATAAGTATCCTTAGTTAGGGTAACCATTGAAGCAATCAGTAACAAAATGAACAAGATTTGTTATACATTCATAGGGAAAACCATACTTACCCCATTACTTGTCATCTGAACAACTGACTGAATTGTTGTTATAAATCATCCATCATTTGAGAATTGAATAATTTTCATTATGTTGCTAGAAAATAAATCAATACCAAGAAAGGATGATGGTATGATTATAGTAATTATCACATTTGATATAGATAGTTGCTATTATTTAATTTGATTCTAATTCATTATAGAGCAAGTAAAAATCCCATTAGTATGTGAAATAGAGCTGTGGTAAGAATTTCTCATTCATGGAAGAGAAAGGGAATGACATTTGGCCTGGAAATTATTAATAGAAAATTGATTCCCAAAATTAGTAAGGAGATTGTAAGTGAGCATTTAGCTGTCTTTGATGAATTTAAAACATGTACTCTAAGTAAACTATATCCTTAAGTACCAAAAGAATTAGAAGATGTTATTGGTGAGCTGTCATCATTCCTATGTGAAATATGAAAAATGGGTAAAACATATATAACTGGAGAAGGGCAAATATTAAGGAAAAGCATAGACCAATAATCTTGATTTTGATTTTTTAGGAAAATTTTAGGATAAGTCAGTAAAGAGATAATTAGTGAACATCTAGAAAAGGAAGCAGTGGTTGCAAAAATTCAGAATGACTTCAAGGGCACATCATGCCAGACTAAGCTCATATTCTTTGCTTAAGGTAATAAGGAAGGACCTAGATGGTTCAGTAGATAAAGCATTGGTCCTAGGATGAGGAAGACCTGAGTTCAATCTGTCCTCAGAGCTTTACTACCTATTTGTTCCTGGTCAAGTCTATTTGCCTTAATCCACTGGAGAAAGAAATGACAAAGCATTCCAGCATCTTTCCCAAGAAAATCCCATGGATAGTATGGTCCAAGAAATCATGAAGAGTCAGACATGACTGAAAAACAACAAGAAGGGTTACTAAGCTGGAAGATCAGGTCAGCTCTGAAGTCTGATTTTAGCTAAATTTCAGCAAAGGCTTCAACAAAGACTGCCATACTATTCTTATGTAAAAGATGGAGAAACAAGGACAGAACAATAATAAAATTACTTAGATTTGGTACTGGTTGGATGAACTGACTCAGTAATCTATAATGATTTAACATCAATTTGTCATTGTGTTTCCAGTGAAGCACTCCAAAATGATGAGTTTTCCTCTGTGATTTTTAACATTTTTATCACTGATTTGGATAAAGTCACAGTCAGCATGCTCATAAAATTTGCAGATGATACAAGAAGAAGAGGGATAACTATTACTGCATAGTAGAATCAATAACTAATAAGTTTTTGACAGATTCTGTGGGGAATCCAAGAAGATTAAATTCAATAGGGACAAATGTCCTGTATACTTGGGCATGAAAAATATAAACTTCAGAAATGTAGCATGGGAAGTTAGACAACAAAGCCTGGAAAAGTTTTAAGTAGCATACTAAACTTTAAGTTCTATGCCTTGTTGACACCATATCTCCTCTATTGTGTTCTGTTCTTTGTACTACAATTAAAGCTTGAGTATATTTTGAAGAAGATGAATTGAATGATAACAAGAAACCTTGGAAAGTTTCATATTAAATATTTAAAACATATAAAAGATGATCAAAATCATGTTAACTCTCTGTTGAATTGAAACAATAAGTAAACACAACCAGAACCCCCCCAAATATAGCTACCTTTTAAAAAAAAGAATGAAGGCACTGAAGACACTCTATTTTTGGAATTAATGGTGTCTTACCTGTAATTTGTTTCCCATATAGTGATTTGCACAATATTTTAAATATAGAGAACACTCAACAAATTTGGTTAATTAAAATGAAGGAAAAAAACCTGTTTACTGCTAATAAACAATAGCAATATTTTGTTTGTTATGTATGCTGCATAGTAAGCATGGTGAAATTAAGCAACTTAAATAAAACTTAGAATTTCTTTGGTATGATAGGGGTTGTCAAGAAGTACAGTAGAAATAACAAAGAGTTAACGTTCCAGAGCTATGGGCTTTATTCTTAGAGCGTTTCCATCAATTTGGTTTATATCCTTGGGAAAGTTGCTTGACCCTTCTGTTCTCAGTTATTTCACATATTAAGTAATGGTGTAAATATGGTATTTTCTAAGTTTTATTTTAGTGATAGAGATTCTATGATTATAAAGCATGCTGTTATGAGTGCATTTAGATACACTATATTCCCCTTGAATATTGATATGGTTCAACATACAAAAATATGAATTCAGTGAAACTAACCCTTAAAAGGACAAAATACCAGATTTTTCTGAACACTTCTATTGATATCATGTTTGAAGCATTTTCAGCATGTAAATCATGTTCCATTTGGAATATTGTGATCTGTCCTAATTACCTCAGAGTTTAACTACTCTATTCCTCCTTGTAATGATACACTCTTTTCTCTCTTTCTCATGGTTATCCACTATTAACAATGTTGCTACTCTAAAGTTTTCTCACCTCTGCTTTTATTGAATGCCTCCCTTTTGTCTCCTGTCCATACGCTTCTTTTATTCATGTTAATTACGTAGATATTGCAATCTGAAATCTGATTTCCACTAAAATCCATACTTCCATTGTGCTTTCAGCTTCTCTATTCCAAAACTGCTGGCCACATTATGTACTACCTATTACCTACTTTCACTGTGCTTTTATTTCAACTCTACTGTGAAAAAATTTACCTTATTGTCTGCTTGTGTTTTAAATCCTACTTCTTCTCTTTATCATTATGTCCTAAAGGAAATTCATTTTGTCCCCAAAACCTCATGAATGCTGAATCACCTGTGTGTGTATGTGTGTGTGTGTGTGTGTGTGTGTGTATGTGTGCGCACATACACAGGCACACCTTTTGGACTAAAGGGTAGATATTAGACTTCTTGATCTTTGCTGATGTTTATAAGCCATTCTATTTGTCTATCATTTATTAAAATTAAGTACATATTATCCTCTTCAAATCATTGATGCTTTGGTCTCCCACTTTACATGACCAATTTTCATTTGCCTCAAGAATTTGTTTCCAAAAAACATCATTTTCAAACATTTCAATCAATTCATAATCCATATTAATGACTCTTCTAACTCTTTGGTATCAATATTCTTTCTGTTCCTCGACCTCACAGACTACTTACTACATTCTGCATCAGCCACTCAAAAATATATCTCTGAATCTCATCACAAGGCACCACTTCCCTTCCCAAAGAGTGAGCTCACCCATTGTAATCATAACCCTTCTTTCTTATCAAAGCAACTAAGAATGTTTACCTAAGAGAATAAAAAATAAAATGATGTGATACAATGTTGTACAAACCATAAGGACAAAGCAAAATAATTACATGTAATAAAATCTACATTGTTTTAACCCATAAAATCTGTGAGTATATAACACATCCTTTTGTTTCAATCACTTGTTATATATTATTTGGCACTGAGTTCTGACAGTTCTGAGATTTTTTTTTTGTTTTCATCATAAAACCATACTTTTATCACATTAGATATTCAACTTTGATGAAAAATTTATTTTTCTAATTCTAGAATTGATTATAAAACATATGTTTTAAATGGTCTTTATATCAAGTCAATTCCAACTCTATTGAAACAGGGTTTTTTCTGTTATTTTTTAGATAAAGTTCTTAACAATTCATGGCATATGTCATGTTATGAATGTGTTCTGGTATTCTAATTCCAGTAGGAATTTCTCTAAATTAATAATAATTCTTCTTATTCTCCTTATGGAGACAACATTTCCAGCCCTACTGGGAAAATTCCAAAATATTTTGGGAAGAATTCTTAATATGCTGATAAAATTGGCCAGATCTTAGAAGCTCATCTGGAAACCTGTCAATAGTTCTAATATAGTACTGAATAAAAAGTGAGTTATCAGTCAGAATCACCCTTTTCTACTTTCTACTATTTCTAGCTTCATCAAGCTTCATCAAAATTATTTTTCATATTAGTATCTAACAACTTAAAAAAAACACTTTCTTCCAGCTTTAGGATGACTCTATTGTCCTAGAAAAGAATTAGCAATAATTCTTCCACCTGCCAAATAATCTTAAATGTTTTTGTTTGTTTTCTTGGATTCTAATTAGGTTGTTTTCGCATTAATGATTTGCCATTTCTTGGCATTTGGTGGTTTTGTTTTGTTTTGATTTTGACTGTATTTTCCTGTGTTTGCTTGTAATTAATGACGTTTCATTATAGGCTTAAAATGATCCTTGAAATGCCTGATTTCCCCACACAAGCAGCTGCTATAATATCTCTAACAGTCATTGAAGTATTCTTTTTTAAGAACTATAACTTTTGTGTGTTTTTTTTACATAATAGGAAGCACTACTGAAAAGGAACACAAAAGAATACACTCGTGCATGTGTATAACATGAAAACTAATATGCACCTAGGAGAAAACTAAAGTTCAGTAAAACATCTTAAACTAGAATCATCTTGTTAAGGTTCTATTTTTGTGTCAGTGTAAAGTCAGTAGAAACAATCAGATATGATCATCAATGTTTACAGGTGAATTGATAATAACAATAGTGCTTTCCCCAAATAATTGTAGCTATTTTCATTTTGGAAAGGGTGTTAGGTGATAAAGAGTTAGATTTGTCAGAGTTATTCCATATATCAGATCTAGGAAGACTTGGGTACAAGCTACAGAGAAGTCTCATATGGGAAAGGATTTCATAATTGGAACTATCCAAAAGTAGAAAAAAGTTACTTCAAGAGATAGTTGCCTAAAACCAAAAGTCTTAAGATGAAGGGTAGAGGACCATGTGCAAGAAATCTTGTTCAGGAAATACTGCTTAGGACAGGTTGGATTTGTGACATCCTTTTGAATTTTGAGATGTTAAGATGTTTCCTCTTCCCTTACCTCACCAACCAAACCTATTCTTATCTGCTTTCATGAAGGCCTTCTGTCACTCCATTCTACTTTTCTTGTACTGTCCATTATTTCCCTTCTCCTCACTGTATTCAATATTCTTTACACCAAAGAATGGAAAATTACTATCTTTCTCTCTGGAGCTCTTTATTTACTTTTCCTATAAAAATTTTGCAAAAATCTGTGATTCCATTGACTTATTCCCAGTTTTCATATTACTTTCTTCTACTTTCAGTTCATTAAGCACTTCTGGAATAGGATTTGTAACTGTCCTGATACATAATCAAATTGTCCAACTTTGATATAGCCTTAGCTGGAGTTTTCTTATCTTTTTCTTCTCACTAATTTTTTCTTTAACAGTCAGCCAACGTGATAATTTCATACATTTTCATTCTTCCCCAGTTATCTAATTTCTTTCTCTATCTTGCTCACTTTTCTAGGATTACTGTTATGATCCACTGGGAATGGCCTCATATATTACCTCTTTACTTCAAAATATAATGATCATAAAATTTCTCGTCTATCCTTCCACTTGTACCTACCATTCTTTGTATCTGAAGAGTCATATAAATTATGAATTTTTTTTGTATTCTGTAGGACATCCTTGAATGATTTTCCAACATATTGGAAAACATTAAGAAAAGAAGGGATTTTAAGGTAGTCTTTTAATATTATGTTTATTGGTAGGTTAATACCATAATGATTAAGACCAATATTTTCTATTTTTTTCATTTTCTTGGAAGCATAAATATAATTAGCATATTTTTGCTAAGGCTATACCTCACTATTAAAATTGAGAAGGCACTTATAGGACCTGTTCTATTATTGAAGTACATAAGCAACTAAGATTATGACATAATTATCAAGAATAATTAGTAAAATGATAAGTTACCATATGACAGGTTTGTGGTTGCAGTCCAGGTGAACTTTCTCTCTTCTTACTCTCCCTCTCATTATGGTATACAAATTCTGTTTCCGATGTTTCTTCTAATCCCCTGTTCTCCCAACTAAATACACATGGGTCTCAAAATGACCAGTTTATATCTTTTATTTGGAAAGAAACTGTCTAATTTTGCTAGTTTCTTATAGTATGTAGTCCCAATTACCATTCACATTTTTCTTCTTTATTGAAAAACAAAACCAAATATTTCCTGTAAAAGATAATTTGGCAAACAAAATACATAAAACAAAACCTTAATGTTTTGAGGAAATGAAGAAAAAGTTCTCCTCATAATACACCTTACTATGTTTAAAGGGAATTCAAGTGTTTTCTCTCAGTCTTAGTTTTTAGGCTAATACTATTTCTTCTCTCTTGTTCTCCCCACTGCTGACATGGCTTATTGACTGTATCTCAGGACTTTGGCTTGGTAGAGGTTAGTTATAATTTACCATTTCAGCTTGTCATATTGCTTTTTGGAGGAGGAGGAGAGATAACTGGGTCATGATTGCAGAATTGTTCAGTTCTTCAAGTAGTCCATAGAATAATAAATTCTGAGTAGGAATGACCCTTCAAAAGTATTTTAGAAATGAAGAAAGTAAGTCCCATAAGGTTAAGGGACTTGTCCAAACTCAAACAGATAGTAAGCAGCAAAACAAGGATTCTATTGTAAGGACTGTCACTCTAAAGACAGTGCTCTTAATATTAGAAGATTCTCACTGTGAGGATTCAAAAGTTCAAAGAATGTATCAAGGTAGATGTAGTGTTGGACATGGAGTCAAGCAAATCTGAATTTAAATATCAACTCATACATTCATTATTTGTGACCATGAGAAATTTATTTAACTCCTCTACTTTTCAAGCAACTAATAGAACTAATTTGCTAAATGATCAATTTGGAAGTTCTTTGATGAAAGTTCCTACATTGCATTAGTTAAAGTTTATACTAATGAAATCTCTGATCCTCCATTTCATCACATGTTCTAATTAGCATAATGCCTGACACATAGTAGGTACTCAATTAAAGCTTATTGACTTGACTTGATGTTATATCATGGTGAATAAGACACGGCACTTTCAAAAGAATTGGTATTGTTAAAAAGTGAAGACAGTTGAAAGACAAATGGTTGGTGGCTAGATATCATTAATGGTTACTTGTATATGAAGATATTGTTGATAACTTTTAAAAAACAAATGGTATAAAGGATATATAGTGTGAGACAAAAAAATGATTTACAATGAACAACAATATAGTAGGAATGAAAGAAAGTAGTTGGGGAGCCTGAGTGCCATGTTTGTATACACAAATTTACAAGAACTTGAAAAAAATCTCAAGTATATTAAATGATATGTGGTATCATCAAGTCTTCTATGGTAGACTTAGAGAAAGTTATGAGTAGGAATTATATAGAATGGGAAGGGATGTGGAGTGGATGCATTTTGCTACCTGTATAGAGAGAGGGAGAATATAACCTCAATGAAATCGCAAATCCTTTGAATTCTTAGACCATATTTAATAATTTAATAATTCTCACCTATAGATGTTGCCTGTTATTGTTTTTTTAAATTTTATTTAATTAATTAATTTAGAGCATTTTTCCATAGTTACAGGATTCATGTGCCTATTATTGTTAATAGCCAAATGAATATGGTCAAAATCAATTTGAAAGTATTTATTATGTACTTTCAGTGTGTAAGGCTTTGTATTAAGTACTAAGGATTCAAATGCAAGCAAACAAGGTTTCTGCCATCAAAGAACTTGTATTCTAATATGAAAAGACTACACATGCAGAAGAGTAATGGTCATAGCAAGATATATGAGCTGAGACAATTATTCCAGCCTAATATGATATTTTTAAAATCTGAATTCTGTCACCCAAAACATTAGTAAACTACTCAACATTCCCTACTCCAGGACTCCACATCAGTGGGTCATTTTATGATTTGAAGCTGGAAAATATGTTAGAGGAAAACTAGCCCAATCCCCTCAGTTTACAAAGGATAAAACTAAGGTGCAAAGGAAGAAATGTGATTTGTTGAAGGTCACGCAGACAGTAATAGCAGGACCAAAACTTAACTTCAAATCTATGGACTCTAAATCTAATGTTCTTCCCCCATAACATGCTGTTCTTCAAAGGTAAATTGATAAGAATTTTTTTATGACTTTGTCTTTCATAAAAAAATAGGAAATGGAATACAGTTAAGCAAGGAGTCTTGTTGCATGCCTCTAAATGTCTACTCTCAAAATGATATTAATCTGCTAAAATGAAAGAAGGGGAGAGTAATGAATGTTGGAGGGGATGTAACAAAATTGGGACATTAATGCATTGCTGGTGGAGCTGTGAACTGATCCAGTCATTCTGGCTGGCAATTTGGAATCATGCTCAAAGGGCTATAAGGGAATGCCTGCCCTTTGATCCAGCCATACCATTGCTGGGTTTGTACCCCAAAGAGATCATGGATAAACAGACTTGTGCGAAAATATTTATAGCTGTGCTTTTTGTGGTGGCAACAAATTGGAAAAGGAGGGTATGTCCTTCAATTGGGGAATGGCTGAACAAACTGTGGTATATGCGGGTGATGGAATACTATTGTGCTCAAAGGAATAATAAACTGGAGGAGTTCCAGGTGAACTGGAGAGACCTCCAGGAACAGATGCAGAGCGAAAGGAGCAGAGCCAGAAGAACATTGTACACAGAGACTGATATACTATGGTAAAATTGAATGTAATGGACCTCTGTACCAGCAGCAATGCAGTGACCCAGGACAATTTTGAGGGATTTATGGTAAAGAACGCTGCCCACATTCAGAGGAAGGACTGCAGGAGAGGAAACATATAAGAAAAACAACTGCTTGAACGCATGGGTTGGGGTGGACATGATTGAGGGTGTAGACTCGAAACTACCACACCAATGCAACTACCAACAATTTGGAAATAGGTCTTGATCAAGGACACATGACAAAACTAGTGGAAATGTGCATAGACCATGGGTGGGGGGAGTGCGGGGGGGTGAAGGGGAAAGTAGGAGCATGAATCATGTAACCATGTTAATGAATATTAATAAATGTTTAAAAAAAATCAGAACTTGAAAAAAATGATATTAATCCATTGATTAATCAATAACTTTTGATTCCATGTAACAGTAATATCATACAATCAAAATCTTTTTAACATTAGAGACTTTGTCAAATTCCTTGCTGCCATCCAGAAACATTATGTTTATGACATTCTCTTCATCATTCTCAACAATAATTGGAATGTATTAAACTCTTACTCTGTGTCAAAGTATTCAGTCAGAAAAGCCAAATTGTGGTCTCTGTTCTCAAGAAACTCATATTCTAATGAATCAGAAATAATCACTTCACTTCTAGACTCACATTTAATGATCCCCCTATTGCCTAGAAGATAAAATTCCAAATTCTTATTATTTAAAAAATACCAAAAATGGAGACTAATATTCTTATACTCTGCTCTGACTGCATCTGGAAAATTGCATCCAGTTCTTAATATTACATGTCTGTGGAAATATTAAAAATGTTGAATTTGTATAGAAGAATGTGACTAGTATGAGAAGAGGCCTTTAGATTATACTAAATGAAGAAATTTTGAAGAAGGGGAGATGAGAGGGCAAAGCATTTATATGCTACTAATCTTGAGCCAAGTTTTATACTGGGCACTTTAAAAATATGACCTCATTTGAGGGAAAATGGAAAATGTTTAATTTAGACGTCTTATTGACAACCTAATACTTACCTTTAACTATTTTAAGCCTGACATTTGGAAAATAAATTAGCTTTTTATTTTTGAAACCCTTGCCTTCTGTCTTAGAATAGACAGTAGCTATAAGTTCCAGGAGAGTTGAGAGCTAAGGGATAAGCAATGGGAATTAAATAACTTGCCTAGGGTCACATGTCTAGGAAATGTCTGAGTCCAGATTTGAACACAAGACTTCCCATCTTCAGACCTGCCTCATTATCTACTGAGCCACTTACCTGCCCCAGACTTATTATTATTATTTTTTTCTAGTTCCTCAGGGAAAAATTTGGAAGAGTGGGTCAAAGTTAGAGGAATTATTGTAGAAGAGAAAGAAATATACAGTCAACTGATAAGGAAAGATGACAGAGAAGAAGACAAATTAGGATTTTTTGTATAACTTAAAGCATGAGACGATAAGGGTTGGAACTTGGGTAATCATTCTTATCAATCAAGTTATCAAGCATATACTATATTATGTTAAGAAATGTGCTAGGTATGCAAAAACAAACGAAGAAGACAATAGTCCCTGCCTTCAAAGAGCTTACATTTTATTCAGGTAGTTAGCATGTACCCATATAAATATACACAAAATATATAGAAAGCAAATGTAAAGTAAAATCTGTTGGGAAGTGTCCAGTCCCTTGAGGCACTAGAGGAGGCTTTGGGTAAGAGGCAATGCTTAACATAAGCTTTGAAGAAAGCAAGGGATTCTAAACAGCAGAAGTTTGGAAGAAGTACATTCCAGAGATAGAAGATATGAGGTGATAAATGTTTCTATTACCATAAGAGTGGTGAGAATGAAAAGAAATGAATTTGAGGGCCATCATACAAGAAGATGTTACAAATGCAATTCAGCTCAAAAATGTTACTCTCTATGTGAGTGAGCTATAGAGTTATTCAGTACAGCATTGTATATCACTATAAAGATATATGAGGGAGAAAATTCATTTTGGTATAGAAATCCCTCTGTGTATGTGCTGTATGCTTATGTGGGTGTGATAGCAAAGAATGGTTTTGTTAAAAGAATAGAGAGTATGCATTCTGCATACTGAGTGCATCGTTTGCAATAAGCAGTTGTTTAGTAATTGCATGTTTGTATTTCTGCCTAAACTTTCTGATTATATGACAATTGCAAAGTTTGGAATCACAAGCAAATGCCTTTTCTGGTAGATACATTTGCCAGATTAGCTATGGGGAAGGAGAGGAGTAGGGCTGCTTATTGATTCCCATCTAGGAGGCTGAACTTGGATATCGACAGAAACCAGTGTATTTTCCTCTTGATCTCTTTTGGACACAATATCATCTAAGTTTTCAAGATGGAAGATGTTCTAAGGAGCCTTAGGAGAGCGTCTGAAAACAGGTACATATTATCTTGCAAAATTTATGGTTTCTTTGCAAAATGTCTTCTCACAGCCTGTTGATTAATGTTCAAAATGACCACCTGTCTCTAGCCTCAGTGGATCCTCAGGAATCACAATCTCATATCCTAACATATTCATGGCTAAATTTACTATTGTCAGTAATACATTTTCACTAGTTATGACAAAGAATACAGTTTTGCCACCACAGACCACCCTACATCCCTTGGGTTTGGTGGTGCTTGCAACCCTAATAGCATCTTTCTGTTGGATGCCCTGCTGTTCAGTGAGAGCTTTGCCATCTGCTGCCTACTTCTCACAGCAGTGGGAGTGTGGCTTTGGGGGATTTGTTTGTATTCTTCTTCATGCTGTGCCACTTAATTTAGCTGACATATTATAGCTTGTCACCTGCTCTTATAGCTCTCAGTCAATGTTCCTAATATTCCCAACCTAACTTACACATTAAGGGGGTGATATGTCCTTGATTTAAATAATCACTCCCTATTCAAAGTTTCATAGAGCATTTTTTCTGAAATACTCTTTTGCTCTTATCACTCTCCATGTTGGACCTGGTACATACCTACCCCCCCCCCACATTGCCATATATTATAGTAGTTGTTGAATGAATATTTGTTGAATTGAATTATACATGATATAATGGTGGATCCATGGTTGATGGAGATGGGGGTAGAGGGAAGAGAGATTTACTTTACTGGCTTCATTTATGTTATTCTGATGAAGTTCCAGTGTCTCTAGCTGGGCTGTATCTGAGGAGCTGTTTCTATTTTCACCTTTCATTTTGTGTACTGCTGTTGAATTCTTATCTCAAAATCTCTCTCTAGTGGTTTAAACGTGCAATATGGGATCATAGGACATGAAAAGTAGAATGCTTTACTGAATAAGTAAGGAAGATCCCTTTAAAACTGATCTAGAATACACATGCATAGATTATAGTGGGGAAAGACTCAAGGCAGGAAAAATGACTAGTAGGCCAATTCTTGATCATTCATAGTATTATAACTAGGAAAATAGAAAGATTAATCTCTGACTCCATTTCAGCAAAAAAAATGTTAACCTTTTCCTCAAGACCTTTTGAATCGGGACACTGAGAAGTTATTACATTGGATTGTTTGTGTTTCAACCTCTTCTCCTTACTCTAAACAATTGTCTTTTCCCAATAACACCCCTCACCCATTCTACAGAAATACCTTTTAATGAAGAAAGAACAACAGAGAATTGAAAGCAAAGTAGATGCCCATCAAATGGGGGAATAGCTAAACAAATTGTAGTACATGAATGTAGTGCATACAGAAAGATTATTGTACCATAAAAATCATTAATGCAATAAATACAGAAAACCATAGAAAATATCTATGTGAACTGATGTAGTGTGAAATAAACAGAGCAAAAAAATGATACATACAATGTAATTGGAAAAGAAAATCACATTCAAAAAGATCAAAAGGAAATGTAGCAAAATTTTAAAGATCAATCATGACTGAAAACAAAAAGAACATTCCAAACCCATCCCTTTATGGAGGTATTTCAAATTATACATATTTTTGGAGTTTTTCAATGTATCGTTCAACTATGCTGATTTTTCCTTTTGTTTCCTCCCTCCCTCCTTTCATTATTCCTTCCTTCCTTCCCTCCTTCCTTCCTTCCCTCTTTCCTTCCTTCCTTCCTTCCTTCCTT
>NC_058132.1:302227108-302248309 GCF_016433145.1 Gracilinanus agilis
CTTTCTCCAATATCTTTGCTAAGGAAAACATACGGGGAATTACAGAGAGACATAGCTGAACAATAGCAATTCTGGGGTCAGATAGGTGACTCAATGGATAAAGAGTCAGGCCTGAAGATGGAAAGTTTGGGGTTCAAATCTCAACTCAGATATTTCCTAGTTCTGTGATCTTGGATCACTTAACTCCCATTTCCTAACTCTTACTGTTCTTCTGCATTAGAACAATTGATAGTATTGATTCCTAGACAGAAGTTAAAGTTTTTTTAAAGGGGAAAAGAAAAGAAAATCATAATGACATGAAGTTCAAAAGACATTAATAAAAACTTATTTAAAAAAGAAAAGTAAACTAAGCAAATACAAATAGGCATTAACTATGGCTGATAGCATATGTAGCAGTCAACATCTGAAGTCTACCACTTCTCTAGTGAGTCAAGAGAAGTTTAATTCATTAATCTTCCAGAATCAATTATTCATTACATTAATATGAATTCCAATTTGTTCCAATGAAATCTAATACAATTCACTTTCTATCCTAGTTCATTCTATTCTATGCTCGGGTTTCTTTTTGAAAACAGAGGTAAACATATATTTATCTAGTTTGTAAACACTTAAATACTTCCTCTGAAATACTGTACCTAAGGGAAAATAGGGATATGGAGAGGTTATCAGAAAGGAAAATATCAGAATTTGATATCTACTTAAGGAGAAATGGATACTAATGATGAGAAGTTTCTGGTGGTGTTGACTTTCTAAAGGTATTGAAAGTAATTGGAGATGTGAAACCACTGTCACATATATATCACTATGCAGGATATAGAAGAGGAAGAAAAAGCAATAGGACTGGATCATGTTGGAATTTCAGGCAGCAATTAGCTCTAATGAAAAATTTACAAGGGTAGCAATTAGGATCTCAGACTGTTTGTAATGGAATACTATTGTAACAAAAGAAATGACAAACAAGATGATCAAAAAAATATTTGGAAAGACTTATATGAAGAAATGCAAAGCAAAGTGAGAAGAACCAGAAGAATGTTGTGTAGTGTAACAGCAATTATGCATGATGATCAACCGTGAATGACTTATTATCAGTAATGCAAAGATCTCAAAGAACTTCAAGGGAGTCATGATGAAAAAGATTATCCACTGCTATAGAAGGAACTGCCAAAGTCTGAATGCAAATTAAAACATACCGTTCTCACTTTATTTCCTCCGTGAATTTTTCTCCATTGTAAGTGACAGGTGTCTTCTTTTACAACATGATGAACATGGATTATGCATGGTATACTAGCACATATACAACTGAAAAAAGAAAGAAAGAGAAAGAAAGAAAACCAGCAAAAGTATCTGTTTCAAAAAGGTAGGCTGATTGCACATTAGTTGCCTGAGTCATAGCCACAAACTTAGATGGTCATCTCTATTCTTGGCTAGGAAAGACCCTAGTCAGAATGTTGATACAGATAATTCCACTCTGACTTGGGTTTTATCTTCATACTGAGGTTTCCCTCTATTTCTACTTCTACTTTTCGCACTGCTTATCTTTGTCATTTTAATAGAATGACAAACATACAAATTCAACCACAAGGACATTGAAACATTTCAAATATAGCCCATGGTTTTGCTGCCTACCCTTAAGCTCAGCTCTATTCCTCACACTATATTTGAATACACAGGGAGTGTCTATATATATGCATATACATACATCGATATGAATGTACAAAAAGACCACATATAATGATGTCAGACAATTGTCTGCAATAAGTCAGTTTAACAGCATTTATTAAGTAACAACTATGTTCTAGGCTCCATGGTAAGCACAGGAAAAGACAGGAAAAGGAAAACAAAAACAAAACAAAATAATCCTGGTTCTCAAGGAAGTCAGAGACTAACAGGGGAGACAACATACAAACAATTATGTACAAATAAGAAATAGAACAAATTGGAGTGAGTCACAGAAGAAAAAATTATGAGTAGGGAGTCCTGGGAAAGACTTCTCATACAAGAAGTCACTTTATCTGAGACTTAAAAGAAGCCATCAAAGTCACTAGTAGATGTGAGAAAGGAGAAAATTCCAGATATGGAGGTTAGCCTGAAAAAATGCCCAAAAAAGGAGATGAGGTGTCATGTGTGAAGGACAGCAAAGAACCTACAGTTACTGCCTTGCAAAATGTGTGGGGCCATGTAAGGTGTAAGGAGAATGGAAATAAAGGAAAAGATCAGACTAAAAGGGGATTGGTAAGTAAAAGAGATGATTTTATATTTGATTCTGGAAACATTAGGGAGTCATTGGAGTTGACTGAATAGGAGCAGAGATAATACATTTAAGAAAATGTTTGATATTAAAGTGGAGGATGTATTAGACTGGGAAGAAACTTAAGGCAGGCAGACAAATCAGAAAGCTATTATGATAGTTCAGGCATCAGGTGAGGAGGGCCTGCATCAGAGTGAGTGGTAGAAGTGTTGGAGAAGAGAAGTGACAGGAACAATAGGAGTTACAAAGGCAGAGAAAGTGGTACTTGGCAAGTGATTAGATTATAAGGTGAGGGTAAGGGGTCTAGGATGACAATTTTTGATCCTTAGTGTCTGAAAGTATGGTAATGCCCTCAACTATAAAAGAGATGATTGGAAGAGTGAAGAATTTTGGGGAAAAGAAAATGAATTCAATTTTGCACATTTTTAGTTTGACATGCACTTGAGGTATGCAGTTCAAGATGTCCAGCAGGTATTGGGTGACATAAGACTGGAGCTCAGAAGATAGAGCTAGACAAATAAATTTGAGAATCATCTGCATAGAGATTATAGTTGAATCCATGAAAACTGATGTGATTCCCAAGTGAAATAAACTAAAAGAAGAGTAGACAACACTTGGAGCCTTAGGGGATACTGACAGTTAATAAATATGACACGATTGAAGAGCAAAAAAAAGAAAAAAAATATTCAAACAGATAGAAGAGATTATTTAAGAGAAGAGGGTGATTTATAACATCAAATGTTGTTATAGAGAAGTCAAGAAGGATGAAGGTTAAGAAAAGGCCATTAAATTTGGTGATTAAGATGTCATTGGTAACTTTAAGGAGACATTTCAGATGAATATTGAGGGTAAGTGACATTCCCAGGATTATATAACCTTTATGTGTCAGAGGCAGGACTGGAATTTCATTCTCCCTTACTCTGATTTCAAGGTCAGCTCTACATCCACTATGCAATGCTCTATGTCTTCCTAACTCTTCCTTTACCTCTACCTCTACTTCTAACCAAATCTTTATCTATAATCTAACTCCCTAATAAAATGTATGTACATGTTTACATTTGGGATATATGGGGTGTTCCAGGAATTCTTGTACCTCTGTGGTGACGAGTTGATGAGTCCTTTTTCAGGGCTGTTCATCTTTGGTTTTCACCTCTCATCAAAATTTCACTTGTGGCTCCAAGAATCCAGAGTATTCGTAGGGGTCAGTTCCTGATAAAACCACTTTAGGTACAACCATTTTTAGGGTAACCAATAGCCATTAAACCCTTAAACAGCAGTAAATTAGCAGGGATGTCTATCGCAAGCATGTGAAGACTTCTGGTAGAATGGGCAGATTAAAACAATTCATTTTGATGACCACAAAGGCAACTAAATCAGGCACTGTGAAGCACTTAAAGCCTGCTCAGAAATCAAAGATGCTTAAGTCATCCATTGTATCCTATACCATCTCCAGTTATCTTGACTTTTATCCTGTCAATAGACTTCTCTGACTCTGGAAGAAAGAGTAAAGATGATGACTTTGTGCAACCCTGGCTTACTTAAATCCAATTCATACATGTCAAGATCACCTCATGATGTCATTGGCCCTCTTCAAAAATGAAAGAACACTACCATCACCAACATAGATACAGTAATAGTTACTCTGACAATACCTTACACACATATACATATGGCATAAACATATATTGCACATAAACACATACGCAATATATGGATATAATCACTAAACATGTATATTCATTAGCCCAGAGAACTCTTTATGAGGTATTTACCTCTACCAAGGAAACTCTTGGCATGTATGCATGCGTATATGTTATATAGGGTGTAATAAAAGTCTAAGTACAGTTACAATCTATCAAAGCTCAAAGCTACACCAAGAATTTTGGGATACCATGAATATACTACATTCTATATCTGCTTTTGTGACTATATAATTTTTTATTCTTTCAATTAAGAAAAATTTTTAAATGAACTATCTTCATTACTTATTAGCTGTCTCTATCTACTCTTTATCTATATCTATATCTGTATCTAAATATACACAGATTCATAGATGTATAACTGAGAAAGTTCTTAGAGAAAAATGTATCATTAATAGAAGTCAGTTGATCTGGAGACTAGATTCAGAGATGTTAAGAATCTTGCCTAAAGTTATATAGGTCATAGCAGGATTTGAGCCCCAAACCACTGATTATGAATCTAGCCATCTTTTTACTGCATAATACTGCCTGCATATATGTATATGTTGTATAGGTGTGTATAGGTACATGTGTGTATATATTGACATGAATTAGCTAGTAATATCTAATCATGCACAACCTTAAAAAGTTATGGGCAATATTAAATAATGAACATATGAAAACTGTCTAATGCGTTCATTTGAAAGGTAGAGTTAGAGTAGGTGTTATCCCTTTTTCACTGATGAGGAAACTGAGATAGACATGGAATGATTTACTAAAAGTTACATTGCTAAATAATGCCAAAACTAGATCTCCTAGCTGCTATTCTAGCATTTATTTCCCTCTACCATCCTGTCTACCATGTGGATCAATACCACTAAGAGCACATAATGTTTATTTCTATAACAGTTCAGTGATAAAGACTTGATAATGGGATATATGTATTGGTAATACCTTAAGTGACATCAAATATGCTTCTTCTTTTGAAAAATGTAAAATTCTTTTATCTCGATCATTGTAATAAATCTATCCATGAATAAATAAGTGAGAATGCAAATTTACATGAGACAAAGGATTTTTTTTCATACAACTTAAGAAGTCACAAATATTCTTAAAATAAACTTTTTATATGAAATCCCCCCAAATAATACACGGTCCTATTTCTTGTACCTTTCATTTGCAATATAAAACAACATGCTAAATTAATTAGATTGCATTGATTAGACTTCTGCTGCAGTCACTAATCATTTAGCTTTCCAATCTTCTATGCCCTAAGAGTGAGAATTAAACACACAGTATAATTAGAATGAAAGGAACATCTTTCCTTTCAATTTAACCTAGTAACAATCAAGATAAAAGGGAAAAAAATGTTTTAGAGGTGATGGCTTGTTGTGATTTGAAGGCTATATTATAAACATAAAAGGCAGGGTTGCATAGTGGATAAAGAATCATCCTCAAAGCCAGGAATACCAGGGTTCAAGTCTTACCTGTGATATATATTATTGGTGTGTCCCTGGAAAAGTCATTTAACCTCTTCATGCTATAGGCAACTCTATAAAAATTTTAATTCATATTATTTGAATAACTTGTTTATCCACTTCCAGAGAAAGAACTGATAAACAGAAATAAGAAAGACATAGTTTTATATATACATATATATATATATGGGTCTTTTTGTCAAATGATGTCTTCTCAAGTGTGGGGAGAGGATGGAGGGAGAGTTAGGAATTTAATGTAACGAAGAAAGAAATATTAAAAATTAAAATAAATAAAATTTTAAAATGGTGCCAAAAAACCCATTTTTAGAGAAATTAGACTCACATTGATAAAGGGAGCTCTTTTGCCTGTATCAAGCAAAATCATAGTTCCAGTCCCTATCCCCATCAAAATCATTTGCTATGTTTAGGGCAATATTCCTTTTTAAGATAATGAATATGTTCAAAATTATGAAAGAGACAGTGGCACAGCTTTTGTGATAGCACTTATTTGCCACTCTCACTATCAGTTAGTTCTAACTCTCTCCTCTCTGGTGAGAACCAACACCTACTCCTACAAAAAGTTTCTGACTTCAAGAAGTATGCAATGTAATGGGGAGAAAACATGCAAACAAATAAGCACAGAATAAATAGGAAATAATTTATAAAGGGGAAATGGAAAAGAACCCATATGTTCTAAAATAGTTATAAAAGCTCTCTTTGTGATAGTAAAGAAATGGAAATTGAGGGGCTGCCCAACAATTTGGGAATGGCTAAACAAGTTGTGGCATATGATTGTTTTGGGATACTAATATACCCTAAGAAATAATGAGAAGGTTGATTTTTTTAATGGAAAGACCTACATGAATTTATAAAGAGTGAAATGAGCAGAACCAACATAATATTCCATAAAACAATACAAATATTTTTGAAGGATCACTTGTGTTTGTATCCCTCCATAGAAAGGACTATTAAATAGAAACAAGAAAGAAGTTGTTTTATAAATGCATATAACTTTTCCTCAAATGATGCCTTTTCTAGTGTGGGGAAGAAATGAAGGCAGATAACTTGGGAATTTTAATGTAATAAACAATTTAAAAAACAAAAAGAGGGAAGGCACTAGAATTAAGAGGGTTTGTGGAAGATGGTATTTAGTTGGGACTAAAAGAAGCCTGGGAAGTCAGTAGGCAGAGCTGAGGAGCAAGAACATTGTCAGGTAAAAAAATCATGGCGGAGGTATACTAAGTACCTCATAGAATGAAAGTCCAAAAACCTAAAGAAATTATTTCCTCAGATGAGGAAGTCAAGACCTAAAGAGTTTAAATTTCTTGTCCAAGGATTATAAAGAGTTAATGGCAGGACAAATGCTAGAGCTTAGCTATCCTGACTTATAAAACAGATTCTTTTCTGTTTGCTCTCATTGAGTATAGGAGTCTAAAAGGAAAATATATGAATGGAAGTAAGCAAGGGATATCTGATGCCACTAAAGACAGGGAAGGTAACAGAAGGGATTTTGGTTGGCAATTTAAAATAACTTTATACTAGGTTTGTGACTCTAGGCAAGCCCCTTAACTTCTCTCTTTCTCAGGGACTCTCCACTATAAGTTGCAGAGCAGTTAGTTATGTGTACTGCATTAATATTTCCTCACCAATCAGGCAGCCAAGTAGTTAGCATTTCTCAAGTGTCTACTATATACTTAGTACTGTACTAAATGATGAGCAAACAGATGATAAGGAAGCAGTCCCTGTCCTTGCCTTCTTTGCGGGGAGACAACACCTAGCTAATATGTGAAATATTTGCAAAATAATTAGAACACTACAAAAAATTTTACAAAGTTTTTATTTTTGGTAAATGGGAAATAGGTGCAGGAATACATCACCATTTGGGGGTGATTAGGACAAATCCTATAGGTGGCTATAACTGAGACAAGCTTCAAATGAAAGTAGAGTTAGAAACTAGGAATTTATTAAAATTCATTATGTTAATGAAATGATAGGTATTTGCAGACCTAGATATACATGTGTACATATATATGTATGTAAACATATATTTAATTATTTTAAGCTGGTCATATATCATATATGTGTATACATATATATGTATGTATACATATATTTGATTATTTTAAGCTGTCATATATTATATATATATTATACATATATATATATATATGTGGGAGCTTTATTTCTTTGTCTTTCTCTGACTAAAGTAGTGATATGGACATCCATCTTTCTACAAGAGGGATGCAGCTGAGGAACTCTGCTCAATTCTCTTTCTCTAAAGACAAGTCTCTGAAGTCTTAGGCCTGTGATCAAGCACATACATCTCTGTCATTTGCTTCTGTCTTAGGTTTTCCATGCAGAAGAGTCTGTATACATGGACATGATTTACAATCAGCAGAATAAATGTCTACTCTGATACTCTCTGGTCTATTTTCTAAATATAGAAAAGGCAAAAAAATCCTCCAAAAGAGAAAGACTAGAATCAGTCTGTTACTATCTTTTTATAGGCTGGCATAAAGAGGTGACTCCTCTGACAATTTCTGCACTCTTGAATTCCAGTCAATCAATAATCTACTTGGCAACCTCAGTCACTAGAAACCTATGAGAACACATACCTTGTCCTTTCAACAAGATACCCAAGGGCATCCCCTCACTTTCCAGGGGGACATACCCAGCAGCCTAATGCTCACTGTACTGTAAGATTACCATATTAAATGGAGGATTTGATTAAAATGATCAGGACAGTCCCCTGATCATCCCCCTTTGTAGAAAGAGAATTTGCAAAAGATTATTGTTTTTTCCTATGGTATATTTTAGATACCATTGCAGTTTTACAAATTCAATTTACATCTTCTTCCCAGGAATACATCAAGCAAAGCTCACCTGTACTTTATGGTTAACATGAAATCCTTCCTCAAGACCCATTTATTCAAAGAAACCTCCTATGACCCTACCAAGCTCAATTCCATGGGGGAAAAAATAGTAGATGAAGTGAGGAAAATAAATGTGGTTCAAGTAATGATTTGATAAAGGCTGTTGATGTTTTTTGCTACTGCTTTTAACACTGCTGTTACTTTTGGAAAATGCGAGAAACATTTTCTTCCTTCTCTCGGGTGTTATATAAAGTGAATCCCTGGCATATCATTCCATAGGGGAAGAGAAACATTCCTTTTCATTTAGAATTAAAGTTTAACCCAAGGCTATACATAGGTAGAGGGGCACCAGGAAAAAGCCCAGAGTTTGACTGGCCATGGCGACACCATCTTAGTGTAGTAGTTAGAAGTCAAACTCCTTGATAGTTTCCTCTTTTTAACTAAGCGTTGTTGCTAATTAGGCGTTTAAGTAAGCTGCCTTTTGCTGCTGAAGTCTTATTGCTTTAGGCCCAAACCCCAATTTCCTTGTCCTACTCATGACTTTTTTTTATATACAACTACACTGTAAATCCCATAAGAGTAGGAACTGTATCTCAGACTTCTCTGAGAACATGCTCCAGATACTTAATGAATAATTTTTTGACTCTCACTAATTCTATGAATGGATACAGTCTCATTTTTAGGCTCATGTAATCACTGAGTCACAGAATGTTGAAGTCAGAAGGAATCTTAGAAGTCCTGTAATCTAAGCCTTTCTATTTTACAATTGTTCACTGCATTTTTATTATCTTTATTGCTATTATGTTGTACCAATATATTTACTTACCAGTTTATGCTTAGATGTCTACATGTGTATCTTTTGCTTGCACAGCCTGAGGCTGAAGGCACACAATAGGATGCTAATTAAAATGTGTAACAGAACTAATAGCATTAATAAGGCATTAGATTCTAACAAGAGAAATACAGCCTCTTTCTAAAATTCACTTCCCTTGGAGGGCCTAGCTGAACAGTGATAAATTTAGAAGCACTTGGTGGAAGAGGGGATTAGAATTTCAAAGAGTGTGCTCCTCCAGGGAAAGAGATAGACTAAAGATATTCAAAGAGACAACTCTGATCTGGTCACCACTAACCCAAAAGTTTACAACCATCATGGATATAATGTCACCAATTAAATAGATCTATTCAACTACTTAAGCCAATAAATAAATCAGTTAACTCAATTCACAACATGCTATCATGGAAAAAGATATTAAACCTAGTTTATATCCTAAAAGTAATAAATCATTTCATTTATAATCCTAAGGTACACTGTCCCACCAATACACAGGGTCAGTGGAAGAGACTGGATATGGTCTTACATGAAGGAAGTGCGTATTCTCAAGATAACTCACAACTCTGGAAGTAGAGATCTTGTTTTGTTTCTTCATGGACAGTCTGTGTAAAAATTCCTGAAAGGGCATGATACCTCTTTGTCAGACAGGTACCTCTTTGGAGAGACCAGGCTGCTGTTCCATTTCTTAGATGCTCCATTCATCTAGTGTGTGGGACCACTTTTTGTTTTCTCTTCTTTTCTAGGCAGGATCATTCTTCCTCACTGCCCCAAGTAGTACAACTCTTTCAGAAAGATTAGAGAATTCTAGGCTGATTCTCTCAGAAGTTTTCTAATTATTTATCCTTGGCTGATCCCTGATGGATTTCCACCTCAGAGGCAGCAAAAGAATGTACAAACCATAGAGATAAAGTCTCTCTTGTACCAATCAGCTCTTGCTGACAGAGGTGGCACTATAGAAAAAGGTACTATAAAGCCTTTCTTCCACCAATAACCTGGAAGCATGATCTATAGCTAGACTTCAGGTCTTACATATAGCTTATAGTAATTAATAAAATCTTCATTTTTGCCTTAATGAGGAAATTCACATTTACAATGAACATAATAATAATCATAAAATTTCTTGACTATCAAGTTTTTCTGCTATTAACTCCAAAGTATTTCTGTCTCTTATATAGGGGTTAGATGGGGGCAAAAAGATAGCTCAATGGATAGAGATTAAGGTATGGAGATGGGAGGCCCTGGATTCAAATGTGGCCTAAGACACTTCCTAGCTGTGTGTCCTCAGGCAAGTCATTCAACCCCAATTGCCTACCCCTTTTCTGCTCTTCTTCCTTGAAACCAATAGCTATTAATTCTAAGACAGAAGGCAACTTTGTGTGTGTGTGTGTGTGTGTGTGTGTGTGTGTGTGTGTGTGTGTGTTTTAAAGGCAATAGATGCTACTTGATAGGATTTCCGGACATCTTTTCACTAAGTTCCTTAACTTTGAAGGCTGCTTTGTTTTGTTTTGTTTGTTGGCATTTCTTATTTACAAAAGTTTTACATTAAATTTTTTCCCCATTTCAATTAGAAAAACAATAAGTTCTAAGGTTGCTAGGATAGCTTCCTGACTTCAAATCTGACATTAGATTCTTAGTAGTTGGGTGATCCTGGGCAAATCACTTAACCCTGTTTGCCTCAGTTTCCTCATCTATAAAATGAGCCTTAGGAGGAAATGGCAAAACACTCTACTGTCTTTGCCAAGAAAACACCAAATTTAGGGATTTATAAGAAAGCTACCCATATTCAGAGAAAAAACTATGGGAGTAGAAATGCAGAAGAAAAAGATATGATTGATCACATGGTTTGATGGGGATATGATTAGGGATGTTTATGTTAAATGATCACTCTATTGCAAATATTAATAATATGGAAATGGGTTTTGAACAATGATACATGTAAACCTAGTGTAATTGCTCATCAGCTCTAGGATGGGGATATAGGAGGAGAGGGAAAGAACATGAATCATGTTACCATGGAAAAAATATCCTAAATAAATTTATTAAAGAAAAAAATGAAAAGAAATAATACAAAATAGAGTCATGAAAGATCAGACATGAGTCAAATTACTGAATAGCAACAAGTTGTATCCAAAAAGTTCAACTTGTGCAAAAATATACATGAAAAGGGGCTGGGATTAGTTAAGCATGAAAACTAGTAAACTAGTTCGGTTGTAACAGAAAATATGCAAAAAAGAAATAATATGAACTAAACAAGAAAGGAAGGTGGAAACCAGATTTTGGGTGTCCTTAAATGTGAGACAGGGATTTGTATTTTATCTAATAAGCAATAAGGAGTTACTGAAATTATATGAACTTAGAAATGATGTGGTCAAACTATATTAGGAAAATTATTTTGGAGATGGATTAGAGGGGAGATATTAGAGGCAGAAAAAATAAGAACTTGATCTTATGTTATAATATTCTAAGTAAAAAATGATGGGACCTGTCACAATAGTCTAAGTAAGAGGTAATGGGACCCTAAATTATACTGGTGGCAATGTGGATAAAGAAAAGGGTTTTAATAAAGTTTGTTATAAAGATAAAATAAAATATACTATACTTCATTAGATATGGAAGATAAGAATGATACATCAAGAATGACTATTGTAAGGGTTAAAATAGAGGTTTTGAAAAAATAAGAGAGCAGCTTTTAATAATTTAAGTTTTAATAATAATATATGGAGTTGTAAATTAATATTATCCCTTTAAGCCAGGGAAAAGAAAACTTCTAGCAGCTTTTAACAAATAACAATTTAGTTTAATTAAAATAGAGATAGTAAAAGAATATAGCAAAATGAATACAGGAAAGGAGGGAAATATAGGAAAAAGGTAGAGAAAGAAATTTCCTAATACCTAACTAGCTTTCCTATAACTATTTATAACTGCCTATAATTACTATCGAAAACTGCCTATATTTACTGGTAATGGCCTATAACTACCACTAATAACAACCACTCCACAAAATTTCAACCCAATCCAACCAATCAAAACCAGCCCAATCAGTGTTTAATCCAACCCCAATTAGGTCTGTCAATGAAGACCAGCCACCTTCCAAAAAAGTTCAAGGAAGGGAAAAAAAACCTAACAGCCCAAACTAAAATCCAAAACCCCAAAAGGCAAATAGCCCTCTAAAGACTAAAGTCAAAAGCCCTCTCAGTAAGCTCAGGCCCACCTTTATATCCTAGCAACTAAATGCCAACCACCAAGAAACAACATCAACCAATCCCCATAGACCAACTCATGCCCATCAGTCAACTTCCCCTCAACTGTCAGCACCTAACTATCAGCAACTGACAGGCCACAACTTTTAGCAGCTCACCTCCCCACCCCCAACCCCTAACCCCCTCAACTGGCAGCAACTGACAGGCTGACCAACTCACACTGGAACCTTTTTATATCTCCTTTCTACATCACTTTCTGTCTGTATGGTTCCTCAATTCCTGGCTTTATGGTTTCTCCTTCCTGTCTCTATGGTGTCTACTTCCTTTCCCTGTGGGCTAGTGCGATATTGGAAATTTGGAGATCCTTGAACTAATTTTGAGGTCTCTGATCTAAACTTCCTGTAGACATTTAGGGCTTTCAAACTACATTTCCCAAGAGCCAATTGGCTTCTTCTCTTGTGCAATCATGTGGGCAGGAAGCATAACCATGTAGAGAAAAGTATAAATACTGAGGACTGGATTGATACTTCCTCTTTTGTGATTGTGGAGCAGGAGCCATGATGGGAGGAGCAGGTAAATGGCGAGTCCCTTTAAACAGGCATGTGACTTCATTTTCCTAAATGGCATCAAAAAACCCTTTAAAATCATAATATTTTTAAATCTATCCTTTTATATTAATTTTATTTCTTACACTAGTTAATCCCTACACATCTCTATGGTAAGAGGATCTCCCAGCCCCCTGTTAAATGAGAGAAAAGGAATAAGAATTCCCTTTTACACTATGAAGTATGATTGCATGTAGTTAGATCTCTTGCAAGTACTTCTTGACTTTCATGGACTTACTTTATAGACATGACAAGGTCATTCAAGTTCTCTGAGTTTTTAGGTTTATTTCATCACACTTAAAATATAAATATGATTTGCCTTCTCATTTATAGGAATCCTGTGTATTCAGAAAAAAATGATATAAAGATTTTTAAAGTCAGTTTATTTATTATAATGTACCCAATAAGCTCTAGTTCAAATATTGGTAATAGTGAATCAAAGCATTAGCAAAAAAGATTTTTAGGATTTTCCCTGCTGAAAATCTAATGTAGTCTGTCTCCTGGTTAGCTACAGTTGTGCCTGTGTGAATTTCAGAAATAAAACATTTGAAAGGCCTGATGTTTAATGTGGTACATAGTTAAAAGGATAGTGCAATTTTAGAGTTTTAAAATTGCTTTGGGAAGAGGTCAGCTTGCTTTTATTTCTTTGCAATCCAGTATTGTTATCATGAGAAGCAATTAATTTGCCATATTTTATGCTCTTGTTGTAATCTTTGTCATGAGACTTAATTGTAGCATTATGCAGTTATGATTTGAAGAGATAAATAGCATTATAGGGCTTAGGGAAAAAATGAGGTTGTTTCCAAACATGGACAGATTGGAAAATTTACTAAAGGACCAGAATGGGCCTGTTGATGAAGTTAGCTAAGGCAACGCTGATGAATTGATACTACTCCTTGTATTTTCCCTATATCAATAATACTGCCAATAGTCCCAAATGCTCTGAAATCTGTGCTATTCTTTGATCTTCCTCTGATATTAGAATGACATAGTTATTGTTTCTTAGTAATCATCTCAATTTCACTACCAGATAAATTTGCTAAAAATGGATAATGACACCCCTTGGCAATTTCCTTTTTATTCATCTAAGTTGCAGTCCTATTATTAGTTTATTCTTTATTGTAACACGGAAAATTACAGGGTGAAATTCCTGCAAGATACAAGGTCAAGCCTCACCCAGAATTCCAGGGGACCCGCTCTGGAGAACTCTGGGTGAGGGAACAGTTTGAAAACAGTTAAACAGTTGATTCTTGGGGGTTGAAGTGAGCAGGTCACTTTGCTTGCTGTTCCCGTGTGGGGATTGCCTTGGTGGCCATAGTGGCAAAATCCATTGTGGTTTCTTTCCAGGAGTTTGCCTGTCTAGTGGGATTAGACCTTTCTAGCTATAGCATTTTGTTATTCATTTAGTTATTTTAGATATTAGAAGTAATTATTATAAGCTTTGAGGGCCAGCTAGATATAAAGTCTGCCACTCTCTCCTGGGGGGGGGGGGGGCATTTTCTGCCTAATAGTTCAGGGCTTCCCAGATCTTATCTAAATCCTAGATACCCCTTCCCTGCCTACCCTTCCTTTTTCTTTATCAGTAAAAACTTCATCTTTTAGTAGTTGTGCCTGACCATTATTTTGGGTATACTCACAACTACCATAGAGCTTGGTTCCTTTCAGTTACCAGCCAAAGAAGTCAGATCCTCATCTGTCCCTGATAACAAGACATCAAGCTTCATCTAGTGTCACTAAGTCAAACCTGTGGGGAACATAAGTTGAGAAAGTGACCATCATTAGAGATTTGCCTTGCTGAGCGTTGACAGAGGACATCAGTCCTGCTTCCATTTCCAACTGATTTCCAACTGCTTGGTGGGAGGGGTGAAGAGTAAGGAGTATCTACCCCTCCCTACTCACTCTAACCTGTGTGTGTGGGAGGAGTGAGTCCTGCATGTTTCTAGTTTCAGGCCAACTCTTCAGCTTCCCAAACATCTCTGTTATTATCAACATAACGTTATACATATTCTTCTATGATATTTCTAGTTGGTAATTACCTCTTTCTTTTCTAGATATAAAGTGTTATTTTGCACTTCTGAAATATTTATTTTTGTTTAACAATATAATTTTTTGTGTATCCTCTAATTAGATTTTAGTGTTAATTAGGAATTGTGTCTCATGCAAGCTTTCTATCTCAATGCTTTGTATAATATGCTGAATCAAATTGAAATATATTTAACAGGTAATCCAAAAATACTTATAAATTAATTTTTAATTTGCAGTCATTGAAATTTTTTTCTTTTCTTCTTTTGATTTTTGAGAGCATGGAAGTCAATTGAAAAATAAAACTTTTTTTTCCCTATTCCATAGACATAGGAAAAAAAGGCAGGATAAAGGATAAAATATCTTGGCTTCTAGGGCAATTCCCTCTTTTTCTCAGTGTAGCAAGTTGCTCCTCAGAGATGGATCTTCTCATTGGCTCCTCCAAGATACTACCACCGCCACTTGCTGAGGATATTTTTGGTGCCTTCTCTGACCTTTTAAGTCTCACTGGGTTGTAATTTGGTTTATTCTACTTCTAATACTCTTTACTGTGATATCAAGAAAAAAGTAATAATAGGAAAGATTCAAACAGAAAAGAATACAAACAAACAAACAAACAAAAAACTCAACAGAGGTGCCATACATTCATTACCACTTAACAGAAACTAGGGAGAGAAGACTCAAGATCTCCCAAGGCCATCCTTAGTTCTTGCCATTACTTGCCACTAAGGAAGAATTTATCTACTTGGAACTTTCATATGCGTGCCCAAATCTTCCTCAGTAGAATTAAAATATGTTTGTTGACTCACAGTAAACCAATAAGAAAAGTCAGAAAAAACTTATGTATCCCCTGAAGCATAGAGAGAAAGAATTCTTTATCACGCATTTCCAGAAATGCAGCCACTTTGTCTCCAGATGGATTAGCAATCAGTAGAAGACATTGAACTTATTTAAAAGGTTATCTTTCTGTGTCATCTATATTTATATCTATATAGCTATTTATCTAAAATATATAATATGCAAATATATTCAAATGTATATTCTTTTATATATACATATAATTATGATATTGAAATACAGTTTTATGGATAAAACTATATAATTATGTTGAAATATAGTTATACATATAAATATATTTTGATAAAATTACTTTCTTTTGTCATCTGATATATTTTATTTTACACATTTAAATTATTATTCTGAGGTAAGTTCAATAGACTTTATCAGATTAATAATTTTTATGCATCCATGACACATAAAAAATTAAGAACTCTAGGTGTAAGGACTAGGCTCTTGTTGGCCAGATGTCCCTTAAATTTCAGGGTTTTTTCCCCCAATGGATTTCTGAGGATGACTCCTTCTTATGTCCCTCAGAAGTTTAAAAAAAGAGAATTGGAGTCTATTTCAAAGAAACCTAGTCATATAGGCAGGGGAAAAAATGAAAATGAAAAGGAGAAAGGTGGCTTCATATTTAGCATAAGAGAGTATGTCATATGTCTTCATCTTGCCTGCTTCTTAATCTTAACTCCACAGGGTGTCTACTTTTAGGTAGTGATGTTTTGTAAAAAGACTCCAAATAATTCAGAAAACTCATAGCACCATGCGACATTAAGTTCTGTGATAAGCCTTTGAGACTTATAGATGTTTGAGGCAAGATTTGAACCCAGGTCTCCTGACTAAAAGTATATAAAATAAGAGATATAAGAATAGATGACATTTCCACTCTATTCAGTTAGCTTAAATATCTTTGGACAGACTGAATATAAGAACAGGTACTAATTAGAACACTACATAATCAAAAAGATAATTGTTTAATAACATAAGAGCCCAAATTCCTTTTAGGTACATTGTAGTAAGAGGGAAGACCAAATTTGTCTTCAGAAAACAATTCATATGGCAGATAAGACTTGAAATGGACCTTGAAATAATGAAATTTGATTAGATGAAAATGAGAAACAAGATTGTAAACTCCTTGAAACCAGGAACTTATTTTTAACCTATCTTTGGTTACTCAACACTTATCAGAATGCCTGGCACCTAGTAGGCACTTAATAAATACTTGCTCATTGACTGCCAAAAAAAACATTTTTTTTGAGTAGCAAGGTGCAACATTAATAGAAACAAGAAGTCAGGAATGATCATAGTGTAGGAAAGGAAATGTAAACATGTTAATTTTTTTAAAGTTATTTGTTAGGAAGTGGTGTTTTGAGAAAACTAGTTCTTTTGTGTGAAGGCTTGCCAATCTTTTTTTGGAGCTTTTCATCTACCTTTGATGTCGATCTTCCATCTTTCCCTTGTGTTTGGCTCCAAGAAGCTATAGCATGCTCAGCAGCCACACCATGGTAAAACATTACCTGAGTAAATGGAATAAGCCTGAGTAAAGATAACTGATAGGACTCAAACTTGTAAATAAGTTAGAAGAGCATCTACCCCAGACATGTGAAAATTTCTCCTAGAGGAATGAGTGGATTAGAATGATTTGTTCCAACAGCCATGAAGGAGCAGACACTAATATTTAGAGCTTGATTAAAGATCAAAGAAGCCAAGGCCATCCATTCATCCTGAGTCACCATCAGTTGTCTTGACTTTTTTTTCTTATCACTGGACTTCAATGGCTCTGGAAGAGCAAGTGAGGTGGATGACTTTGTGTAGCATTGCCTCATGGATCTAATTTATACTCATCAGAAGACATCAACAGTGATGTCATTTTGGTTCTCTTTGAGTATGAAGGCCAACAACTTAAGCTTATTTGTTAGGAAGTAGAAGATGATGTTAGATAGTTAAGATGGGCAAAGATTAAAGAGGGCCTGAAAAGTCAAGAAAAAGAATTTAGATAGGCAATGAAGGACTATCCATAGACTCATCCATACCATTGAACATAAACTCCTTAATCACATGATAAATATAAAGTTAGGGTTAGAGGAATGTGCAGAATGATCTGGAAAGGAAGGAGAAGGAAATCAAGATGATCATTTGAGACACTATAGTAATATTCTAGATTTTGGGTGACATTGGTCTGAACTGGGATGGCTCAGATTATAATTTAAAATCTTTGTGAAACCTTTTATAAAGGCAATGTGGTATAATGGATAGGGTGCTAGACAGATTCAGAAAGACTTGAACTCAAATATCCTCTCTAGAATTTAATAGTTACATGATTCTGAATGAATCAGTTAATGTCTCTGAATCTGTTTCCTTATATATTAAAAAATGAGGTTGTTTTGGAGTGAGGTAATGGACTCTGATTTTCTTTGCAATTTGAAATCTCTTCTCCTGTGATTCCATGACTAAAAGTATCATTTCAAAGACCTCAGTTCCTCCTCAACCTTGCTTTCCCACATAAGGGTAATGCTTTGTATTCTTATAGCAGAGATTTGAAACTGTGGTATATGAATACTTACTTTTCTATGCAATACTTCATGCTTCCCTCTTAATAGTCTTGGCAGTTTTTCTTCTGTCTGACAGTGATATGCAAAACTAAAATAAGGATATCACAATGGGAATTTGTTCCATGAACCAGTGAATCTGTGTTCATTTGTGTGTTTGGGGCTAAGTAAAGGGGAAGACTTCTACTTTGAGGACATCCTACCCCCTTCCGTTGTAGTGATCATTACCCTTACCTTTTGCCTTGTAGTCTTTTTCTGGCCTATGTCAATACTGACTACCTTTGGTTCTTTTTCTATAATTGCCCTCAACAGGTACCACTTCCATCTTTCCCCATTGTCTGGGCACCTAAACTGAGCTTCCCCTTTGCCTGATAGCTGTTTTACCTGTATTTGAACTATCTTCAACTTCTAGCATTTTTTCCCACTCCTTCCCTACCCTGCTCCAAAAATTGCCTTTTCCCAGTAAAAATAATTTCTAAGTCTTGCTATTGTGCTATAAACCATTTATGAAGTATTTAATCCTGAATGAAGTGGTGATGAAAGATGGCATCTGATTAATCTTCTTTATACTACGTTGTCATAAATCTCACAATGATCCATTCCTATAAAGAGACTGATTCATAGTTCCCTTTTCCCAGCACTTCAGGGGTCTTCATTTCTCACAAGAAGCTTTGTGTAATGCTCAACATTATTTTTAATTGAATATATTAAGATTAAAATATAAACATATGCCACATAGCAGTTTTAGGAGGTTGTTAGGGAAAGGGGAGAATAATGGGCAAGTATGATCAGGGATCTCATTCTCCTATATTCCTCTTAATATCTCTCACACTGTTGACCATGTGGATAAATAAATGTGCCAATTGATTATAAAAGATTGGAGTCACCACTAGGAAAAAGGTTTTCTGTCCTTCTCTCCCTTCCCTTTTCATTATATCAGGGATATACACACTGAGGCTATTATAATGTACAAAGTACTATGGTGAAATGGAAAGAACATTGAGTGGTTTTGAATCTAGCCTCTCTTACTGGTGTCATATTCCATGGGAGCAGAACCATGTTCTCTCATTAAATGGAGGAGTTAGGGTGAAATTACAAGTGAAGGAACATACAAAAGGATTTGCTGAAGAACCAAAATATAAGGGCAAGAAACAAGCACACATAAAAACAGTTGCAAGCACAGTGATTCATATTGGGAAATCAATAAGCTTCAGTCTTTGATGGTGAATATTATATTCCCTGTCCTGATGTGTGGGAGTTGTTCCAACTTTGGAATATAATGACCTCTAAGATTCACCTCACCATTCATTTGGCAGGTTCTAATATTTAAAACCTATTTTACCTTAGGGTTAGCTAAGTAGGACAGTGGATAGAGCTCAAGGCCTGGAGTTAGGAGGATTTAGATTAAAATATGGCCTCAGATACTTCCTAGCTATTTGATCCTGGGCAAGTCACTTAATCCTGATTGTCTAGTCCTTACTGCTTATTTGTCTTAGAATCAGTAGTACCTATTCTAAAACAGAAGGTAAGAGTTTAAAAAAAAGAACAATATATGACCTTGGGAAAGTCACCTAATTTCTCAGAGACTCAGTTCCTTCATCTGTCAGTGACAAAACATCTCCACAGTCTTTTCAAGTTATAAATCTTAATATCCTTTGGCTGAAGATTTCATAAAAAAGTGACCAGATTTGGTATTATGGGATGGGTAAATTGGTTAGGAATAGTATTGATGATTCCATCATTTAACCACTAAATATGGTAAGGATATAGGATGTTGGGGCTGTTTTATTTTTGTTGTTGTTATTGTTGTTTACCCTTAACAGGTGTAGCTTGAAAGAGAAGAATCTATTCCTAGCCACTAGGTGGCTAGGAATAGATTCAGATTAAAATATATATTATACATAATCTGGGGTCAGTAGTACATTATAATAGTTCAAAATGTCCCCTGGAAAAGGGAAAAGAAGAATATTACCATATTTCTCTTGCAATGGAAATAAAAGAAAGCCATTAATTTGCTTTGGGTTAGTCATGAACAAAATCAAATTCTGATTAATTTCTCAGTAATGTTATTTCTTGTTCCTACTCATCCTTCCAGATTCAGTTTAAGTCCCACTTAAGGTCTTAAATTTAAACCCAATATAAGTCCCCATGAGTGTCAGCACATGAGGCTTTCTTTGATGAATATAGCCCATTGTGATCTCTGCTCCTTTGAATTTCCATTGTACTGAAAGTCAGATTCAACCTTTCCTAGAGAGTTCCTAGAGACCCATTAACCTTTCCTAGAGAGTTCCTCTAATTGCTTCGCACAGGTTAGTTTGGGATCCCCAACTAGATTAGAAATTCTTAGAGGTTAAAAATGTATTTTCATAGTATCTAGCCCTGTGCTAAGCATACTACTATAGAATTTCAGTAATGGCTGAATATTCCCCAATAGATAAGTATTCAAATGATATCAAGGATTTTTCAAAGAACTGCATTTTATAATAAATTAAAAATAATTGAGAGGATCAATAACTAAGTACATTAAAATTAAATAACTGTAGTTTCTCTTGACATATCAAATTGGAAATGATAATAAAATTCATAAGTATTTAAAACTGGAAAGTTTTAGGGAAATTAAAAATACTAAAGAAAATCTTGGTCGAGTTATAAATAGGTCTAATCTTCTTGGAAAACAGGGCAGGAGCTATTTTTTGTTCTGTTTCCAGTATTCCCACTACTTAGTATAGTTTCTGACACATAGTAATCACTTAATAAATACTTGTTGGGTGGCAAGTATGAGAAAAGTCAGAAAACTGTTTATATCCCTTTAGTAAAAGATCCCATTCCTTGGTATATATATATATATATATATATATATATATATATATATATATAT
>NC_058132.1:302251272-302261065 GCF_016433145.1 Gracilinanus agilis
TATATATATATTTTTTTTATATATATATTCACAAGTCAGCATGAAGTGTCCATGCTCCTCAGCACCATGAGCAACAACTGCAAAGTAGCTGCCACCAACATGTAAATAAGTTCAAGAGAATTTCAAGAAGCAGGAAGTAGCAAGAAGTATCAGACTCCCTGTCCTTTTCCTAGCCCATCCCTGAAAGTAATCCTCCAGGGAAGCAACTTATAGAGAAGGAGCTGGTCATCCCCACCAACTACCAAGCAACCACCTTATACAAATCAGACAGGTCAACCTCATCAAGGATGCAATGCACTCTAAGAAACAAATAAAAGACAGTATATATTAGGAAAGTCAAACTACCATCCTACTTTGGTCACCATCTCCCCTCAAATTCATAGAGAAACAGCTAGATTCAGGAATTAAAAGTACTGGGAATAACAATGCTTCCTGTTTCCTGTAGCCATTATTCTATGAAACACCTCCTATGAACATGCAACAATCCAATTTCTCCTACAAGTGCTAAAGACACAAAAAGAGAAAGTTCTTGTCACCAGCATTGTTGGCATTGGCATTCTGCTTTGTTGCTGTACCTTGAGGACAATAGAACCTTCCATTCTCACTCATAGCTGACACCTTCCATATGTGTCATTCCTATATTAGAAGGTGAACCCCCACAGAGCAGATAGTGCCTGACTTTTCTATTTGTAGAACAATGTTTTGCACAGAGTAAGCAGTGAATAATTGTTTTGTTCACTCATTCATTTATTCACCCATCTATCTATGAAGATCAAAGACAGTAACAAAGTTCCCATCACTATCAAATATTCATAGCAATATTTTAGTGGAAGGAAAAATGTTCTGAACAAAGTAGGTGTTCTTTAGTAGTAGAATATTATTATGCCCTTAAATATATATGGGAAATGTAGGAAGAATTATAAGAACTCACACAGAATAAAGTAAACAGTACCACAAGAAAAAACATGCACTCTTTGGGTAATAATGTACATGAAATCAACCAAAACTAAAAGTGATCTGACTTCTAGTTAATTGTAGTACTAATCTCCTACCTAGAGAATAAACAATGAAAAATAAATTCTTCCTAAAGATATGGAAGTATGTGGGATATGGTGAGAGTCATAGAATAGTGTATATACTTGCAAAAAAAATTTTTTTTAATGTGTGAGTTGGTGTAGCTTAACTTTCCTTCAAGGGAAAGTTCAATGGAATATAGGCTACATGAGGAAATAGTTACAGCAGGAAAAGAAAATTGTTGGTTATCTAGCTGTCAATTAATTTGGATATATTCCATATTTCAGAAAAGATAACTAAGAGAACATAATGTAGAATTAGATGGGGAAATAGTCCTCTTTGTCCAAACACCTAAGTATTTTGGAAATATTCATTCTTTTCTTGGTAGGCTCTTCCTATCTGACTTTCCTCATTGTCCTTTCACATCTCAGCTTCTTGCCTTGGAATATTACATGACACCTAGCAATAGCAATATAGAAGGGCTTTTTGAAGCTGTTCTTTTTTATTTTGCTCTATTCTTAACAGTGTTTGCCTGGTCTAATTCTTTTATAGTTCTTGGGAGAATTACATTTCAGGTTCCATAATTGCACAAGGGAATTGGAGTCTTGTAAAAATTTAGAGTACTCTGTTCAAAGGCAATTTTTATTATCAGCTGAACCTATGCACTGATGCAGCCAAAGAAATTGTTTAGAGCATCATTAAAAGAGCCACTTAATATGACTGCTTATACTTGGAAAAATGTACATGCTTATTTAATATTAGGCATATTACGACAATCTGCTATTTGGGGAAATTTCTATTAGGTGGTATTTAAAGTACTGAACCAGAACAAAATATACATGAACTTTGTCAGTTTTCATTTTCCCTTCACAAATGGAAAAGAATATTAAATGACATTTCATGACATTTGATAGGTATTTAAAATTTGTTATTGCAGATGCTGTGTGTACTATTTAATGCAAGCTAAAAGGAATTCTGGGTATTACATTATGAAAAATAAAGAATTCAGAATTTAAATCAATAATCCAGGATGTGCTCATTTTTCTTTAATTATCTTACACCTATGTATCAATAAAGTACATTGATTAACTTCTCTTTGACTCAGTTTTTCTGCCTGAAATATGAAGCTAAAAGAGAAAAAAAAAACATACTGTTTATCTCAAATAGTGGCATTAAACCCTGCTCGACTCTTGTTTCAGAACTACAGTGATCTATGTGTGAGAAGTACTGAAAACATCAATGCTATAGTTTCTTTCACACCTACTACCCATAAAAATTGTCCTTTTGTTGGCAGCTTTGGCTATTATTTCCCCAGCCTACAGCAGTCTGCTATTATTAACAATGAAAAAAAAAAAAACGTTTAAACAAGAACGGTAAGAAAAAGAAGAAAAAGTCCTTAGGGTTATTATTCCATTTCTCCCTTCACCTGACATTTAGGCATATAACTAACTGGATGAAATGTGAAAAAAAATGAGTAGATTGGGTTGTATGAAATGCCAAAGGCAAAGAGTGAAACTATCATAATTGAACTCCACAATTTTAATAACTGATTTTAGCTCAAACTATTTGGGTATATGGACTCAACTGAAGTAGACGAAGGCTAAGAGGAATATGACAAAAACTATCAAAGTAAAGAGGTGACTGATAGACTGAAGATAATCTTGTCATGATGTCACAGGGTACTGGAATTATGATCTTCTTTATAGTGAAAGACATAAATTTTGGAAAAGCAGGAAGATCTACTTCACAGAGCAAGTAGTCAGTCCCTCGTGGATCTTGTTTTTAGAGTTGACTTTGGGGCTAACATGAGTTGAAAAATCACTTGAAAATAATCACTGATTTAAAAAGTAAAAATATTTCTCCCAAAACATCCCTGGGAGTTATGTAGCACCATGATTATTATTATTCAATTTTATACATGGGGAGACTGAGATTTGCAAATTTAAATGACTTATGAAAGATCACATGACTGGTAAAAATAAGATGAAGAAAAGAATTCAGACCTCTTAATTCCAAGTTTAGCTTTTATCTGCACAGGTGCAATTCTATCATTGCATTCAATTGAACAATTATTCATGAATTGTCCACTATGTGTTGGACAATGGAGATAAAAAAAACCCCATATCAACAAGTATCATTTCATGGAGTAAATAGCATGTATAGCCAGGTTCTGACCAGTGACTATAATTAATTCTCTTGAAGAGATCATTTAATTTCCCCCCATTTGATGTTATAATTAAATGAAAAATGCTCATTGCTTCCAGCACAATGGAAATATGCAATGTGAATCCTAAAAAAATGACCTCTTTAAGGGACTTATTTGTACGAATAAGGATTTAACCAGCTATGCACAGATGTGTATCTGTGTGTACACATGCACACACACACACACACACACACACACACACACACACACACAAACTAATGCAAACACACATGATATTTCAGTACTCTCTTCTGGATCTGACATCTCACTAATTCTCGTTTTCTGTGCAATAATGGAAATTAACCAAGAAGTATGATGAACCTTGAAACTATATATATGTAAAGGAATGGGAAACATTTTCAAGAAGTAAAGAATATAAATGATTATAGATAACTGGAAGCATTAGGAAAGAATTCATAAAGGAGATGGTACCCAAACTATGTCTGAAAGGAAGCTAGAGACTCTATGAAGCAAATTGGGAGTGCATTTCAGAAAGGGCAAACTGTACGAAGACATAAAGGCAAGAGGTGGGTTGTCATAAATAGGGAGCCACAAGTAGTCAAGTTTGATTAAAATACAAAATGTATAAGGGCAATGCGAAAGATACGGAATCAGATCATAAAGATCCTGAAATGTCAGGTTAAGGATTCCTTGTGACCTAATGGCAATAGACAACCACTGACAATAGGGTTTTTGTTTGTTTTTTAATATTTCCCCCATTACATGTATAAACAATTCTTAATATTCATTTTAAAAAGTTTTGAATCCTTTCCTTTCTGACCCTCTTTTCCTCCCTTTCTGTCCTACCCATCCCTGAAATAGTAAGCAATCTGAAATAGATTTTACATGTAAAATCAGGAAAAATATTTTCCCATAGTAGTTATTTCATGGAAGAGATCACAAATTTAAAAAAAAAGAAGAAGAAAGAAAATGAAATATAGTATGTTTCAGTCTGAATTCATACACCATCAGTTCTTTCTCAGAGAGTAGGTGGAATTTTTCATCATGAGTTGCTGGGAAGCATTGCTAAAAATAATTAGGTCATTTACAGATGTTCATCAAAAATATTACTGTCACTGTGTACAAGGTTATAGATCTGCTTGCTCACTTCATATCATTTCATGTAAATATTTTGAATCATCCAGCTTGTCATTTCTTATAGCACAATAATATTCCATAAATATCATATACCACAGGTTGTTTAGCCTTTTTTCAGTTTATGGGCAACCTCTTAATTTTTAATTCTTTGCTACCACAATAAGAACTGCAATGAATATTTTGATACAAATAAGCCCTTTTGCTTTTTTTAATCTCTTTGGGATGCAGATCTAATAATGGTTTTGATCAATCAAAGGGTGTGCATAGTTTTAGGGTCCTCTGAACATAGATAGTTCCAAAATACTCAGAATGGTTGGATCAGATTGAACTCCACCAACAGTGTATTAGTGTCCAAATTTTTCTGCATCCACACCAAGAGAATTTTAAGATCTGGTATTCCAACTTCCTTCATATTCTTTTCATTGATTCCCTTAATATTCTTGATCTTTTTCTCTTCCAGATGAATTTTGCTATCATTTTTCTAGCTCCTACAAAGCCTGCCATTTTAAACAGAACCAGGTAATTTTAAGAAAAAATATGTATTCCATTTTAGACATAATGCTTTGAGATGTCCAAGAGATATCCAGGTATAATTATCCAGTAGCTAGATGCTGACATGATGATGGGATTTAGGATAAGACTCCTGCTAAATTTTTAGCATTGAGAATTGTCTGCAAGAAGTAAAATTGAATTTATGAGAAATGATGAGATCACTGAGGAGGCAAATGTAGAAAGAGGGGAAGAGAGCATTGGTAGAGCCTTGTGAGAAAGCCAGACTTAGTGATAAGATCTAAATGGAAGGTAGGAAGCATGAAGGTAGGGTAGGGTTCATTAAAAGGATCTCTCTTTTTTTTTAATTTTATTTTTTAGAAAAATTTTCCATGGTTACATGATTCATTTTCTCAGTCTCCCCTCCCCCCTAAACATGTCCCTCCACCTCCCCACACCCCCATAGCCAAAGTGTATTTCCACTGGTTTTTACTTGTGTCATTGATCAAGACCTATTTCTATATTATTGATAGTTGTACTGGGGTGATCTTTTAGAGTCTACATCCCCAATCAGGTCTACATCAACCCATATGTTCAAGCAGTTGTTTTTCTTCTGTGTTTCCACTCCTGTAGTTCTTCCTCTGAATGTGGATAGCATTCTTTTCCATAAGTCCCTCCGAATTGTCCTAGATCATTCCATTGCTGCTAATATAGAAGTCCATTACATTCGATTTTACCATAATGTATTAGTCTTTGTGTACAATGTTCTGGTTCTGCTCCTTTCACTCTGCATCAATTCCTGGAGGTCATTCCAGTTCACATGTAATTCCTCCAGTTCATTATTCCTTTGAGCACAGTAGTATTCCATCACCAGCATATACCACAATTTGTTCAGCCATTCTCCAATTGAAGGGCATACCCTCATTTTCCAGTTGTTGTTGTTGTTGTTGTTGTTGTTGTTTTTGTCACCACAAAGAGCACGGTTATAAATATTTTTGTACAAGACTTTTTATCAATGATCTCTGTGGGGTAAAATCCCAGCAATGGAATGGCTGGATCAAAGGGCAGGCAATCTTTTAGCATTCTTCATCAAAAGTCTCTTAAGGAAAATGATTTGACTTGAGACTTAAAAGGACCTCATATTTTAACTGATGGATATGAGAAGAAAGTATTCCAAGCAAGGGAAAGGTCATATACAAAGGCATAGAGGAGAGAAACGGAATGTCAAGTACAGGAAAGCTGTTAGGCCGGTTTGCCTGAAAAAGTATAGATGATAGGATCATAGATTTAGAACTCTATAGGAGAATGGAACTAAGACTCTCATTTTACTGATGGGAAAATATTAGCATATAATTGTTGTGACTTGCCTGACATCATACATGTAGCAGGGTAAGAGAATTTAGAGTTCAGTCTTCCTGACTATGAATTTGGCACTAAACATATTAAATCTCCTCACTGCCTTAAATTCAGTAAAATGGATGAGTTATGGAAAAGTAATTTGTGAAGACAGGTTGAATTCAAATTATGAAGGGTTTAAAAGAGTAAAAAAGAAGAATTCTTATTCAATTCTACAAAGATTAAGTTTAGTAAAAGGTTTCTATTGAAGTTTTCTAGAGCAGGGGAATCACATAGTCAGGCTTGGGTTCAGTAATTTAAATCTGTCAGTTGTATGTAGCATAATTTGGTAGGAGAAAGAATTAAAGGAAGATGACCAAGTAGGAGGCTATTGTCATCCTATATGTGCTACGTTATTGTAATAGGAGTTTATTGGTGAGTGGTGATGAAAATTCTTCATTATTCTTGGGAAAAATTATTGTAGGATTTTAACCAATTTTTACTTTGGCTGAAGCCGACAGAATATTTATTTATTTGGATGTCCATAGGAGAAAGGAAGATAGACTGCCTATTTTTATATACAAACATATTGGAATATAAAATGTTCCATACAACATTATTAAAAGCATAGTTTTGATTTTATGAAGTAGAACAGCTTAAATTAGAACTAGTTACACGGTATTGGATAGGTCAACATAATGGGAAGCTTTCAGTTCTCATTTTTCTTTATTTCATTTGTCAGGAGAAAAACTTAACTTGGATTCATATTCTGAGTCATTCATAATAATCAGGTGATTTTTGTTGAACATCCACTTTGTACTTAGCCTTGATATAGCTACCATGAAAGTCAGTATACAAAATATATTGGTCTCTGGCTCTTAGATATTTCATTGTATATTAATACCCTTGTGGAACATAGAGTACCTCTCCTAACTCACAATGAACAGCTAGCCTAATTTCAAGATATTTTGTGGTTCTATCAATGCTAAAGCTGTTGCTTATGTGCACCAACTTATGTATTAACCTTTTATAGTTACCCAGAAGTCAAAATTTGTTCAAAACAAAGGCATTTCATAAAATGACATAGTGAAAGAAGAGAAAAAAAGGAATTTCCTCCAAGATATGAGTGGCAGTTATAGGTGACTCAGTGGATAGAATGCTAGATGTGAAGTCATGAAATCCAGCCTCAGACATTTATTAGCTGTACAACCGTGGGCAAGTAACTTATTTTCTCTTTACCTCAATTCACTGGAAAAGGAAATGGTGAACAATCTTTGCCAACAAAACTCCAGTGACAGTATTGACATGCTATCATCCACAGAGTCTCAAATAGTTAGGCACAACTGAATAAGTAAACAACAACTAGTCCTATAGTCATTAGAACCTCATTCACTGGTTATTGCTTTGCTTTAATTCTTAGATGAAGTCTATTCTATCAGAAACTGCTCAACCAAATACTCATTCTCTGAAGTCTTTTCTAGATTCCATTCAGATTCAGTTTCTGGTAACTGTAGCTTCTTACTGATGATGATAATGATCACGATGATGAAATTTTTTGGACTAGTTATCAGAATTGAAGGATGAAAACAAGAAAAAAGCATATTAGTGAAATTAAGAACATTTTTAAAAGAATGCTGGGGTGAGGTTAGAACCAGAAAGGTAACGAATCTGATTCAGAGGACTAGGCACAAAGCTATGAATTCAATCCAGTAGCAAAATATAAAAATCCAGAAGGATGTTCTCATGAGGCAAGACCAGAAGAACATTTTGAAGAGCAAAAATGAAAACAAATTAATAAATCCCAAGCCCTGGGTCTGACAATTCATCCTATATAAGAACCCATCAGAGAGATCTATTTTCTGTACAGTAGGTTATGCTATGAATGTACAGTAGGTTATGCTATGAATGTATGATTTACCTTCTGATATGGCTGCATATCTGTGCACTCTGTTTTTACCCCTTCCTATAATACCTCCCTGAATCTCTGGCTGAGACTCTGTAGTGTAGATTTGGTGAAATGACTCTGCCAACCCAGAAAATGGGAGCACTCATGTAACTGCTAATTTCTATATTCTCCCCTTATGTCCATAGCTGTTCAAGTTTCTTAGGAATCAGAGGTAGCCAGATCATGTCACCATTTTCTCTCTCTCTCTCTCTCTCTCTCTCTCTCTCTCTCTCTCTCTCTCTTTCTCTCTCTCTCTCTCTCTCCCCATATATATATATATATCTTATTTATCCATGATCAGCACAGTTGTGAAAGGATTCAGTGGAGGTAGTTTGCAATTGATGTGTTTTGTTATTCAGTCATTCCCAGTTATGTCTGATACTTCATGAGCTGATTTAAAGTTTTCTTGCAGAGATACTGGCATGGTTTGCCATTTCCTCCCTCAGCTCATTTACAGATGAAAAAACTGAGGCAAACAGGATTAAATGACTTGCCCAGGGCCACACAGCAAGTGTCAGAGTCCAGATTAGAACTCAGAAAGTTTAGACTTCCTGACTCCAGAACAGATATTAGATATTCTATCTAATGTGCCACCTGAAAGCTCTGCAATTGGTATGTACTCATTTAAATATGAATAGATTGAAAAGACTAGATGCATAGTGGAGAGGGCATTAGCTGATAATCTACATGGCTCACCACCTACATGATTTAGAAAGAGGTAGGGTAACAAAAGAAGGTAATTGTCTAATTCATCATGAACACATCCATTTGAGACTTCTAAAATTCATTACCCGTGGAAGATCTATTAAAAGACAAATTCTGGCTTAGGATAATGAAGGAGCTGCCACATTTCACCATAATTTCAAGTGGTTTCTTGAGCTCACAAATCTGGTAACTGGCAACTTTTGACTAAATATATATCAAAAGAAGCCTTCAGGTTTCTAACAATTTCTTTATAACATTAAATGCTTACTCCTCAGTGAGCTTAAGGCAATGTTCAAGGGAATTATTGATGCCAATAGGCCCTCCAATGTGCCAATAGGTAGGCAGGACACTAAAAATCTGTAATGGCTTGGACTAAGGAAAGTCTTTACTAGTGATGGTTCATATGCAATTTTATTTGTTTAGGAAAGTCTGAGAAGATTCCTTTCTATACAGTGAACCAATCTTGGGATTTACTGGGCCTTTGATGGATAGATCAACTAAACTCCCACTGCTCTATATGAATGAAATGTTTCATTTAAGGGTCAAAGACTCCCCAGAGCACAGAAAGTTTTCATGCAGTTTGAGAGAACTTTTGTCTTTGTATTCTGAGTGACTAATATAATTCTTGGTACTTATAAACAATCAATAAAATGTTTTTTCATTGATCTAGCATATAGTTCCAAGGCCTACAACTAAGTAGCCAGCAAGATAATCCATCATTATTTGGGAGAGAAGGGAAAGTTATAGATCCAGTCACTTATTTGGACATGTGAGCAAAGAGCATCAGTATTTGATATCTTTGAGGGAAGATAATATACCTGGTTTAGAGGAAAGCATGAAGGAGTATGATCTAAATCAGTGGTTCCCAAATTTTTTTGGCCTACCACCCCCTTTCCAGAAAAAAATATTACTTAGTGCCCCCTGTCACATACTATCATTGCCCCCTTACAGTTATTCACCGCCCCCAAATGCACCTGTGGCCATCACCACCTGCCCTGGAT
>NC_058132.1:302262533-302342774 GCF_016433145.1 Gracilinanus agilis
TCTCTCTCTCTCTCTCTCTCTCTCTCTCTCTCTCTCTCTCTCTCTCTCTCTCTCTCTCCCCATATATATATATATATCTTATTTATCCATGATCAGCACAGTTGTGAAAGGATTCAGTGGAGGTAGTTTGCAATTGATGTGTTTTGTTATTCAGTCATTCCCAGTTATGTCTGATACTTCATGAGCCGATTTAAAGTTTTCTTGCAGAGATACTGGCATGGTTTGCCATTTCCTCCCTCAGCTCATTTACAGATGAAAAAACTGAGGCAAACAGGATTAAATGACTTGCCCAGGGCCACACAGCAAGTGTCAGAGTCCAGATTAGAACTCAGAAAGTTTAGACTTCCTGACTCCAGAACAGATATTAGATATTCTATCTAATGTGCCACCTGAAAGCTCTGCAATTGGTATGTACTCATTTAAATATGAATAGATTGAAAAGACTAGATGCATAGTGGAGAGGGCATTAGCTGATAATCTACATGGCTCACCACCTACATGATTTAGAAAGAGGTAGGGTAACAAAAGAAGGTAATTGTCTAATTCATCATGAACACATCCATTTGAGACTTCTAAAATTCATTACCCGTGGAAGATCTATTAAAAGACAAATTCTGGCTTAGGATAATGAAGGAGCTGCCACATTTCACCATAATTTCAAGTGGTTTCTTGAGCTCACAAATCTGGTAACTGGCAACTTTTGACTAAATATATATCAAAAGAAGCCTTCAGGTTTCTAACAATTTCTTTATAACATTAAATGCTTACTCCTCAGTGAGCTTAAGGCAATGTTCAAGGGAATTATTGATGCCAATAGGCCCTCCAATGTGCCAATAGGTAGGCAGGACACTAAAAATCTGTAATGGCTTGGACTAAGGAAAGTCTTTACTAGTGATGGTTCATATGCAATTTTATTTGTTTAGGAAAGTCTGAGAAGATTCCTTTCTATACAGTGAACCAATCTTGGGATTTACTGGGCCTTTGATGGATAGATCAACTAAACTCCCACTGCTCTATATGAATGAAATGTTTCATTTAAGGGTCAAAGACTCCCCAGAGCACAGAAAGTTTTCATGCAGTTTGAGAGAACTTTTGTCTTTGTATTCTGAGTGACTAATATAATTCTTGGTACTTATAAACAATCAATAAAATGTTTTTTCATTGATCTAGCATATAGTTCCAAGGCCTACAACTAAGTAGCCAGCAAGATAATCCATCATTATTTGGGAGAGAAGGGAAAGTTATAGATCCAGTCACTTATTTGGACATGTGAGCAAAGAGCATCAGTATTTGATATCTTTGAGGGAAGATAATATACCTGGTTTAGAGGAAAGCATGAAGGAGTATGATCTAAATCAGTGGTTCCCAAATTTTTTTGGCCTACCACCCCCTTTCCAGAAAAAAATATTACTTAGTGCCCCCTGTCACATACTATCATTGCCCCCTTACAGTTATTCACCGCCCCCAAATGCACCTGTGGCCATCACCACCTGCCCTGGATCGCTGCAGCACCCACTAGGGGGTGGTGGAGCCCACTTTGGGAATCACTGATCTAAATCAAGATCCTTTTCCTCTTCCTTTGAACTCTTTCGCGTATAAATTTAGTAGTGTTATGGCATAGTCAAAAGTATGCATGGTTTATGTCTTTGGAGGACATGATTCTAAAATGCTTTTTAGACTGGCTGGACCATTTTACAATTATACCAACTGTACGTTAGTGTACCTGTTTCCTCCTAGTCCTTCTAATCAATTTCCTTTTTTGGGGTCATTTTTGCCAGTATTATTAGCATGAGATAAACGCTTAGGTCTTTTTTTAATTTGATTTTTTTTACAATTATTAGTAATTTCAGGGTTTTTGAATGTGCTTTTAGAAAGCTTGACTCATTTCCTTTGAAAATGGAATATTTATATCTTTGATCATTTACCTCTCAGAGCAGTGATGGGCAAACTATGGCCCGTGGGCCAGATGCAGTCCACTGAAATGTTCTATCAGGCAGCACTATTATTCCTAACCTGAGGAATACCATGAGCAAGATATAATACAATGCAACTTAGAAAGAGTTGCTTTAGAAACAGATTGACAGATGAGCATTTCCTTTCCTTTGGCCCCATCTTTAAAAAGTTTGCCATTTGGAATAGGAATTAGGAATTAGGAATAATATTGAACTTTTAACTGTCTTTATTATCCAGTTTTTTTATATCAAAGTTATATTTTCATTTTCTTACTATATGATGTAATTAATTATGGCGTGACTAATTTTGAGGAAGTCCCTTTCCAGTTTTTCCAGAAGCACTTTTTTGAATAGTGAGCTCTCATCTTATTGCTTAGGTTCATTGCATTTATCTACCACCATGTTACTATTTTCTTCTGTAGGTTGTGTATCTCTTTTACTGACTGATTTTTCTACAACTTCTCTACTTCATATATGATGAAACTAAGTACTACAATGATTTATTGTCCAAGGTCATATAATCATAAAACAGAATATCTATGACTTTAATCTAGATATGAGTAATTTTATTTTCAATTCAATGTACTTTTTACCATATCATACTACTGTAGTGAATAATTTCCATCATATGAGGAAACATCTAGGTACATCATTCTTCAATTATGATACTATACTAGTGTAATTTAATTTCCATTCACCTATATTGAATCTTTTTGCCTAATCACTGACCAATTGAGCCATAAATTAGGGTAGAGTGATTAAAATCTTGCCATAAGGCTACTAACTTAGGAGTTATTGGGCTCTAATGCAACACATTTAATAGATGATTGTAATATTTTCAGTCATCCAACCTAATAGAAACAACAGATGTTAGCTCCTAACAATCAAGTTTAATCAATTAAAATAAGAATTGCCAGATGGTGGGTTAGTATAAACTTTTCTCCACTCCCATCCACATGCAGGTTTCCAAAGGTCTCAGTTTTACATTCTATTAAACTGAAATTATACTTTAATCTTACTGCTCTATATTAAAAAAGAAATCCAAGTTATGACTGCTATTTGAGTTTAGTGTTGGCTCCTAGGTGGAAGAGTGGTAAGGGTGGGCAATAGGGGTCAGGTGACTTGCCCAGGGTCACACAGCTGGGAAGTGTCTGAGGCCAGATTTGAACCTAGGACCTCCTGTCTCTAGGCCTGGCTCTCAATCCACTGAGCTACCCAGCTGCCCCTAGTGTTGGCTTATATAAATGTGTTTTGGTATTTCATTTGCATGACTTAGATAAGCCTGAGAGAATTTGTGGGGACAGAGAAAGAATAGGAAAGGTCAATTGTTCAAGTCACAAGAATATTTATTAAACAATTATTTTTTGGTAAGGAACCAATAGGTACTGGATCTTCTAGGACAATTGTCGGCAACCTTTTTGGCCGTGAGAGCCATAAACGTGTGCAGAAGGAGGAGGATGGAGGTGGGAGGCACTGGAATATGGGGTGGGGGCTGAAGGGCACCCTGGGGCACATCCTGGGGTTCTGCTGGACTGGCAGGTCGGGAGGTGGAGCCAGATATGGCTCGAGAGCCATACGTTGCTGACCCCTATTCTAGGAGCTACTTTTTAGCTGTATAAAAAATGGAAAACAAAAAGTACAAGTTAAAGACTACCTAATACTATCCCACACCCATCTTTGAGTAGTGTTGTGGAAAGGTAATGGTTTTGTGAACATAAAGATGTCATTTGTATTCTAATTTTTGTCCTACTCATTTTGAATGTAGATTTCTGGGTGGAGAACTAATAACAGATAGTAAGTGCTTCCAATATAGAAGAAAAAGGAAAGAGGAGGGAAAGGAAAATAGCAAGGAGAGGAAGAGAAGAGAGCAGGTGGAACAAAGGAAGAATAAATGAATTAAAGGAGTTTTTTTCTTCATTTGATGTACTTTTCCCTTAGTTTTTAATTTCCTATAGATCAGCTGTAATGATTTTTGCTTCTCTCCTACCACATGTCCAGGAAATTCTCCACCTTTGCAGCCCCTCCATTTTACAGCCTATACATTCCACGTTACTGGTGAGAAATCAACAATGGGAAGTAAGAAAACTTGTGAAATCATGACTTTTAAAGGAGCTCTTCACAATACAACACACCTCAAATCACTGATTAAGAAACAGTGGATAAGTAGATGATTATTAAGGGATAATCTATTTGGCATGAGATCTCAAACCCCTTCCCCTGATTCCATCTTGTCTCCTCTTTACCTTAAGATTATTTCATTTTGGCATCTGTTTAATCATCAACCCCTTTTTATTGCTATTAAACATCATCTGTCTATTCCTTTGCTGTACTTCAGTATTTAGCAGTGAAGTTGTTCTTGATTCGCCTGTTATTTCCTACCCAAACTATTGTTCATTCCCTTTTCCTTTGCTTTAGGAAATTGCTAAGAATTAATTTCATTTTGGTCACCCTGATGGGATATCATAAGTAGAGAGGAGGAGTAGATTGATAAAGCAAGTTCCAAAGAAATAATTGGTGTGATGTGGATAAATCTATAAGATGAAGATAGGCTCTAATAAGATTTTTTTCTCATTTCCTTTTTTTGCAGACTGATCTCTGTAAACCCATTATCTTTAATAGGAAATCTTTATTTATGATCATTAAGAGGTTTGCAATAATAGGATCTTTAAGGAGAAATTGAGCAGAGGCTATAACTGAGAAGTTTTGAAAAGATACAATTTTACAGGCAGGCACAATAATGAAGAAAAATACATAAAATCAGCAAAATTGTGCTGGTTTTATTTTAATATAAAAATTATGATCCTGAAAATGTGCTTTGAATTTTTTTTCCAGTAGAGAATTTTGGATGATCTACCCATACTTTTTGCCCCAGTATTCTTTTTGCCTAACTATAACACAGTAAAGATAAAGCTGATCAAGGTGAGACAAAGACTGGCTACATGGAAGAGACTGAAGTTAATAATCCAAATATCATTGCTTAATATATAATTTTTCATTAATTCCTCATTCTTTATTCAAGGCTTCTATATACTAAAGAAATCACAGGTCCAATCCTAAACCCTTATTTATTTTGCTTATATCTTTTGAATATTTATATATGTTTGTCTTTATAATTTCAGTAACTCGCATATAGGAAGTGCTTAGTAAATACTTGTTGACCGAATGGCTGATTAAAAAGATAATTTGATGAACTGAGTCTCATACTTGTAGAGCTTTCAATCTAAGATAAATACACTAACATTAATATTCCTTCATGCACAGGACAAATAGTCAAGTAAAAATCATTAAACAAATTCTAGAGGCATCCCAAAATCTTCCCCATCATATTTAATTCAAATACAAATGCAAACACATATTTGATATAGAAAATATAAATGTATACAATTATGAATTAATATTTTGAAATGCAGTTTTTTATTTATGGGATTTGGTTGTGAAGTCATAAGATTTAAAAAAATGAGGAAGGAAACAAATATTTTTTTAAGTGGTTACTATGCATTAGGTGCTGTACTAAAGCACAAGAGGTATACAGAGAAACAAAAAGAAAGATAGATTCATCATTAGAATACACATTTTCAAAAAGATTACATTCTAAATGAAAGAGACAGCACACAAAAGATAGCTTAAAAGGAAAAGACAGAACATACAAGAATTTATGAGGTGGAAAGAGAGAAAGATACCACGAATAGGGACATTATTTTGAACTTTGAAAAGTTGAAAGTCAGAAATAGGGACAGGAAGGAGATAAAAGCTGAGCAGTCAGCACTACACAAAATGGCAGCCACCTGAGGAACTCACCAATTATGAAGCACTGAGGGACATTTCTCCATGACAAAACACCAGAGCTTGATTTTGAAGTTTGGAAAGTCAGGAAAGGGACTTTGAAGAAAGGATTTGACATGTTCTCATATCTTTTGTTAATTCTGGCAATGTGAGACCTCACAAAATGTATGAAGTAATCACTACACACCATTATACCATTATCCTGAGCCTTCAATGTACACTACCTCCAACTATTCAGAAGAAAGAGCAAAGTAAGTAAAAATCATTGGCATGGAAATGAAGAGCAGCTTGTCATTAATCTCATTTGGTAATGATAATAGTCTCCTTAGAAAGATAAAAGTTATTTGTAAGACTCATTCTCAGTACAAAAATTATGACCTTATTAATGTTACTGCATTTCTTCTAGCCACTACATCTATAAGCTCCTGAGAACCATGTAGAAATTTGATGGCTAAGATAGCGGCAGGATTATAAATCTTTCTATTCTTTGTGAGGATGAAATGGGCATTATGAAAAAGATTGTGTGCAGCACTGAGCCCATTTGAAATTATTACCATCTATTGGTTGAGTAATTAACCACCAAAATAAAGGTAATGGTTGAGAAAAAAGTGTCCTCTAGTGAACAATTCCCATTAATTCAATTTGTAGAGATAGAAATAGTATTTCCTTATTTTTATAAATGAATGATGTATGAATAATTATTGATGAAGTATGAATAATTATTAATGAAGTTATCACTGGGATGGAAGGTGACATTTTTTAAATTAAAGAGATTCATCTAAGGATATTTTTATCAAAAGGAAAAATAAAAAAATCAAAAAAGAATACAAAATAATTCTTTCATTATTTTGAAATATTTCTTATTCTATGTGATTTTTGTCAAAGATTCTTGATAATCCCTTCATACACTAATCAATCAATACATTGGAAGGTTTTTGTTATGGGTCTTTTGCATCTATTTTCTCTTATCTTATGATATAAACAATTCACTTAATCTTTTCTTGCATGTTTCTATATATCGTCTTCTGTACTGACCTGTGTAACTATCTTAAAAATCAACATTTTGGGTCTACAGCTAATAGTGAAACATAAAATCATAGTGTATAACAGTCTGGACTCAGTAGGGAAGACTTGGATTTCAATTCATATGTTTTGGCTATGTTATGCTGGGTAAGTCACTTAACCTCTCAGTGATCCCAACAACTCTGTAAGATATAAGTTGCAGAGGCAGAGGAAGTTCTCCTTTGGGAGCTCCTTATATTTCTGAAATTATAGATGTGGTAAAAAATAACTAATCACATTTATAATTTTTGTTTCCCGTGTTACCAATTTGGCATACATGTACTACTCAGTGTTGGTATTTGTTTAATCTGAATGTTTTATCTCCTCAACCACATTTATTGAAACAAATGCTATTCCTAACTCTTTCAAGTGAGAATGTAAACCTAGCCAAGATACTCCTGTCCTCACACTCTGAACAGATATCTGTAGCTCTTTCCCCCATCCATTCTAGACCAACCGCAGGCTATACGCCAAAGCCCTTTTTGCCCAACACTGACTCTTTCCAGGGGGCTCATGTTACTTATATGAAATCTTTAGCAGATATAATTGAAATTGCATGGGTCTTTTGAAAAAAGAATCTCACATAATGAATTAGTGGCAGAATTGATAACAATGTGAATAGATCCTTTCCTGATTTTAACTAATGCAAGAACTGTAGCCACATCAGAAGTGAGTAGACTTTGAAGTATTTAGTCACAAGAGGGTGACCCACTCTTCTTTACATTTCCTTGACTTTTCCTACCTTTCTGCTGTCTTTCACCCATATCATCTATTTCTGATATCTCCACTAGTGAGTACTCTGTTAGATGTAATGTTATATGACACATTCTGGGAAGAGCACTACATACATTTTCCTCAAGGTTCAAGTCCTTTCATTTTCCATCAGATCAAAGAAGTCTTCCCAGATTTCTCTGAAATCATCCTTTTAATTATTTCTTATAGTAATATTTTATTATATTCATATACCATGATTTGTTTAGTCATTTCCTAAATGATAGGCATTCCCTTTTAAATTTTCAGATACTTTCTATCAAAAGAAGAGATTCTACAGACATTTATACCTATGAATCCCTTTCCTTTTTTGCTTATCTCTTTATTACTTAGGAGTGTTATTAGTGGGTAAAAGGTTTACTTTGTGACTTTGGGGCATATTTCCAAGTTGATTTATGAAATTTTGGACTAATTCACAGTGTCATCAACCATACATTAGTATAGCAGTTTTCCCATAGCCCCTCCAATGATTACCATTTTACATTTTAATCCTTCAGTGCTCTAGGAATCTTTCTACTTTCTTAAGTTTCAGAAAAGTTGCCTGCTTTAGCAAAAGGACCTGTAGAATCACAAAGTCAGTTTCTGTTTCCTATATCGATCTCCTACTTTACCCATCAAATCTTTTCTGAGGAAAGAAGGAATACGCCTAGTAATACATTTCTTCTCATGAATATATTAATCCCAGTGAATTTATAACCCTGGCAACTCCATTCCTAGGCATAAATACAAAACAAATAAGAGGGATGAGTAAAAATCATCCTTGCAAAATTGTTATTAATGTTCACAATGTTCTCCTGGTTCTGTTCACTCTAGTTTATATCAGTTCACATAAATTTTATTTTTTTCTGAAAACATCTTCATGATCATTTCTTATAGCACATTAGTATCTCATCACAATCATATACCACAATTTGTCCATCCATTCCCCAGTTGATGAGCATCCCTTCAATGTCCAATTCTTTACCACCATAAAAGAGTTGCTAAACTATTTTTATAAAAATGGATCCTTTTCTCTTTTCTTTGATATGTTTGGGATAAAGATATGATAGTGGTATTACTGTGTTGAAGAGTTTCCACCATTATAAAGACCTTTGGACATAATTCCAAATTGTTCTCTGAAATGGTTGGACTAATTCACAAATCAATGAGCAGTGCATTAGTGTTCCAATTTTTCCATATTCTCTCCAACATTTGTCATTTTCCTTTTCTGTCATGTTAGTCAACTGATTGGTATAAGCCAGTATTTCAGGGTTATATTAATTTTCATTTCTCTAATCAGTAGGGGTTTAGAGCATTTTTCAGATTACCATTGATAGCTCTGATTTCTTAGTCAGATAACTGCCCATTCATATCCTTTGACCATTTTTAACAACTGGGAAATGGCTCTTATTTTTGTGAATTTGGCTCAGTTCACAATATATTTGAAAAATAAGGCCTTTATCAGAGAAATTTACTGTAATTTTCCTCCTCGTTGTTGTTTTCCTACTTATTTTGGCTGGATTCTGGTTTGCAATGTCGCAAAAAATTTTAATTTCATGTAACCAAATCATCTAATTTGCTCCCCATGATCATTTCTATCTCTCTTTTTTAAAATAAACTGTTGTTATTCACAAACTTAATATATACTTTTTCAATATACCCTTAATTTATTTATGATATCACCATTTATATTTAAGCAATTTATCCATTTTAAAGTTACATTGATATGTCATATGAGATGGTGATCTAGATCTACTTTCTGGTAAATTACTTTCCAATTTTTCAAGCTTTTTTTGTCTAATGTTGAATTTTTCCCCACAAAGATTAGACCTCTGGATTTTCAAATTCATGATTTCTATGGTCATTTACTACTGTGTATTCTGCACTTAATCTAGTCTACAGATATACCACTTTATTTTCTAGCCAGTACCAGACTTGTTTGATGATTACCTCTTTGTATTAAAGGATGAAGTCTAGAACTGCTCAATCACCTTCCTTCATATTTTTTCCATCAGTTCTCTTGATATTATTGACCGTTTGTTCATCCAGATATCTGTTCATTTCTACTCTATAAAATATTCGTTGGTAGGTATATGGCATTGAATAAGTAAACTGACTTAGCTAAAATTGTAACTAATAGTAGCTGGGCCAACCCTTGAATAAGTATTGCTCTAATTGTTTAGATCTGTCTTTATATATGCAAAAAATGTTTTAAGATTGTCTTCATATAATCCTTGGGTTTGCCTTAGCAGGTAAATTCCCATGTATTTTATTTTATCTACAGTTACTCTAAGTGGAATTTAGCTATCTCTTGCTGTTAGAATTTGTTGGCCGTATATAGAAATTGTACTGTCTTTATATGGGTTTATTTTATATCCTGCAACTTTGTTAAAGTTATTTTTCCAGCAAGTTTTTTAGTACATTCTTACAATATATCTTTGTGATATATTGATGTAATCTCCTTACTAGTATCTTATTTTACATTTTAGAATTGTTATTTATTTAAAAAATTGGTCCATAGTTTTTTCCCTATATTTCAGCTCTTCCTGGTTTAAGTATCATAACTATAGTTACAAAATAAAATGAATTTGGTAGAACTTCTTTATAATCTCCCCATACCCCCAAATAGATTATATGGTATTGGAATTAATTGTTCCTTAAGTATTTGAAAGAATTTACTTGAAAATGTATCTCATCCTGGGGATTTTTCTTTACAGAGCTCATTGACAGCTTGTTCAATTTCTTTTCCTATGATAGGATCATTTAAATATTCTATTTCCTCTTCTGTTAATCAAGGCTATTTATATTTTTGTGAACATTCATTCATTTCACTCATATTATGAAAGTTACTGTCACATAACTGGACAAAATAATGTCTAATAATTATCTTACTATCATTTTCATTGTTGGTGCATTCATCCTTTTCACTTGTGATACCAATATTTTAGTTTTGTTTCTTTAGGTTTTAATCAAATTAAATATTATCAATTTTAAAGTTATATTGATATATGATGTGAGATGGTGATCAGCCCCTGGTTTTCCTTATTAGCACAATTTCTTTTCATTTCAATTTTATTATTCTCAACTTAATTTTCAGGATTTTTCACTTTTGGTACTTAATTGGATGTTCAAAATTGTTCTTTTTCTTATTTCATTAGTTGCATGCCCAATTTATTAACTGCTCTCTCTTCCTTTTACTGATGCATGCATCTAGAGATATTTTTTTCCTCTAATTACTGCTTCAACCAGATTCCTCAAATTTTGTTTTTTTTTATTGTTGTCATTTTCTTTAATGAAATTCTTGCTTGTTTTCCATAATTTCTTCTTTGATCCATTCATTCTAATTTCTTAGATTATTTGTCATTTGATTTTTAATCAATGATTCCTTTGCTAAATATGATTGTTTTGCATAATAGTTGAAAAATGTATTTAATATATCTAATTTCTTCATTTAATTGTGAGATTTTTATGACCAAATACATGCTCAATTTTTAGGAAGGTGTCACTAAGAGCTGAATTAAAAAGGTCTGATCTATTCTGTTTTCTATTCCCATTCAGTTTTCTCCAGAGGTCTCTCATATCCAAATTTTATAAAATTCTATTCATCACCTTGACTTCTTTCTTGTTTACTTAATGGTTACATTTATCTAGTTATGAGAGGAGATGATTGTGGTTCTCTACTAGAATAATTTTACTATTTTCTCTAGTAATAAATTTAACTTTTAAGAATTAAGTTGTTATGCCATTTGGTGCATATATGTTTAGTACTAATCTTACTTCATTGTCTATGGCCCTTTTAGTGATATATAGTTTCCCTGCTCATATCATTTAATTAGATTCATTTTTTTCTTTTGCTTCGTCTAAGAGCATGATTGCTACTCCTACGTTTTTTACTTCAGCTGAAACATAATAGATTCCTCTCCAGTCACTTATTTTAATTCTTTTATATGTCTCTCTGAAGTGTGTTTCTTATTGTTGGGTTCTGGTTTCTAATCCATTCTTCTTTCCACTTTGGTTTTATGAGTGAATTGATTCCTTTACATTCTCTGTTATGATTGCTAACTGTTCATTTCCTTCTACATATTTTCATTTTGGTATCTTTTACTGGTGGTAATCATTGGGTTCTTTCAATTTCTATCTTATCAAAAATCAAGTCATTCCCCAATTGACAAAAGGTCAAGGGATATGAATAGGCAGTTTTCAGAAGAAGAAACCAAAACTTTCAACAATGACATGAAAAAGTGTTCTAATCCCTCCTGATTAAAAAATGCAAATAAAAACAACTATGAGGTACCACCTTATACTTAGAAGATTGACCAATATGGCAGCAAAGGAAAGAAATAACTGTTGGAGGAGATGTGGCAGAATTGGGACATTAATGCATTGCTGGTGGAGTTATGAATTAATCCAATCATTCTGGAGGGCAATTTGGAATTATGCCTAAAGGGCTTTAAGAGATTGCCTGCCATTTGGTCCAGTCATAATACTGCTGGGTTTGTACCCCAAAAAGATAAAAAGGAAAAAGACTAGTAACAAAATATTTATAGCCATGCTCTTTGTGTTGACAAAAAAATTGGAAAATGAGGGCATGCCCTTCAATTGGGGAATGACTGAACAAATTGTGGTATCTGCTGGTGATGGAATACTATTGTGCTGAAAGGAATAATGAACTGGAGGAATTCCACGTAAAGTGGAAAGACCTCCAAGAATTGATACAGAGCAAAAGAAGCAGAACCAAGAGAACATTGTACACAGAGATTGATAAATTGTGGCACTATCCAATGTAACAGACTTTTCTACTAGTAACAATGCAATGATCCATGACAATCCAGAGAAACTTATGAGAAAGAATGCTATCCACATTCAGACAAAGAACTGTGGGAGCAGAAACGTAGAAGAAAATCATATGATCAATCACATGAATGAATGGGAATATGATTGAGGTTTTGATGTTAAAAGATCACTCTTTTGCAAATATGAATACTATGTAAATAGGTTTTGAACAATGATACATGTATAACTCAGTGGAATCGTTCATCATTTCTGGGAGGGGGGACGTAAGAAGGGTGGAAAAATTCATGAATCCTGTAACCATGGAAAATATTCTAATTAAATACATTATAAAAAAGATTCTATTTAATCCTTTTGTTCAAGTATATCAGGACAATTTTACATCATAATTTCTTTCATTGTGATATTTACGCTCTTTCTTTGATCTTGGTTTTCATATAGTACAACAGTTCTTAAACTATCTCTCCTCAACTTATTTTCCTGGTCAATTGTTTTTTCTCATGAGATATTTCATATTTTATTCTATTTTTCTGTCTTTTCACTTTGTTTTGCCATTTCTTGATGTCTCATGAAGTCATTAGCTTCTAATTAACTAATTCTAATTTTGAGGAATGACTTTCTGCAGTGAGTTCTTATACTTCTTTTCCCAAATTCAGTCTATTCTTCTTTTCAAGAAGTTAATTTTCAGCAATGAACTTCTGAACCTTTTTTATTTGTCCAATTCTCTTTTTCTTCAGTAACTTTTGTTCCACTTTTGGTAAGCTGTTGTCTTTTAGAAAATTTCTTCCTTTGCTTCCATTTCTTCACCTAATTTTCCTGTTTCAATTCTTATTTGATTTTGAAAAATAAATTTAGTTTTTCCAGGAATTATTTTTGAACTTTTATGCAATTCTTATTTGGGGGAAGGGGTAAACCTTTTCTTTTTTTTATTTTCATGTTATCTTTTTTCCTGTTCATTTTCCACCTTATTTCTTGAGTTACAATTTTAATTTAAAGATAAACTTTTCCTGGGAAGGAAGATAGGAAGGTCACTGTTTCAAACTTCAGGCTTTTTGAACTGATGTTTTTGGAACTATTTCTAGGTGCCAAAAAGTTTTGGGTGCTTCTAAAGTGATGTGATCTGAGAAGTGATATGGTCAACACTGTTCTGTATTTTGGTCTTTACTCAGGAAGGCACCTGATCCCTTGGGACCAGAAATGATATTATCCTTCATGATCCCTGATACTTTTGGACCAGAAGTGATACTATCCCTCAGGCCTCCTATTCCCTCTTGATCAAAAATACTCTTCATTTTTAAGCTATGCCCCAGAAGGGGGTATAGTCAATAGAGTTGCCTAACAGTTGCCTGTTCCTTTATTTAGTACTATCACATGGCTCCTCATAATCTCTTCATGACCAGTTGACTGGTCCCTTTCTATCTCTGGCTTGAGACTCCTGAAGTTGCTGTTGCTTCTGTCTCAACCACCAATTCTCACCATTTGCTTTAGGCCAGCCTATAATCCTGTGTCACAGGTGTCTTTTTCCTACTTCCCAAATTCTCTTGGGCAGGAAAAATTTTTCACTCTTACCTTTTGTTGCCTCTGCCACTCTATTTGATTTGAGGCATGATTTTAAAGTTTTTTATAAGAGAATTTTGGAAATGTTCAGTTAATTGCTTTCTCTACTCTGCCATCTTTTCCTGGACAGTTTTTAAGGCTGGGAGTATACTGGACTAAAATGAAAAATAGCTGATTGTATTCATTCCTGCTTTTGTACTTCTCTCTGACACTTGGAAAGTAACCTCCCCTCTTTTGAACTCATTTTTTTCATTTATAAAAATAGTAGGTTCAACCAAAAATTTTCTGAGATTCTAGGAGGTATATCCTTAAAATGGAATGTTTTCCCTTGTGGGTGATTCTAACTAAATCCCTTATAAGAACTTTCCTGGGGAATAGGCAGAAGAGTTTACTTAGATGGAATGACTCCATTTAGCCAAAAAAAAAAAAAAAAAGGTAAGCAAATATCCGGTCTCCAACTAAAGTCACAGTTTTCTAAGCTCCACTGTTAGAAATGATTATATTGCACAGACTTTTACTTTTAGGAGTATCCTTTTACCAGTATTTTAGTGAGGCCTGTCAAAACTATGAATCAAATAGTATACATATTCTCTCTCCCCATCACTACCAGATCTTCATCTCTGATAAATCTCTAGCTGCAGCAGTTTTATCTTCATTCTCTAACAGTTCTGGCTGGCTCTTGGTACATGCATTGCTTGATCCAAGGGGAAGCTAGCCATGGTTTGGGGCTTCCCTCCAGGAGGCTGACAGAGATGGGCCAGGGAGAGCATGTGGATGATTGAGGAAATTGGACATGTCCTGATTTTCCTTAAAAGTTGGGGGAAGAGGATTTGAAGCATGAAAGAAATGACAGTTGGAAACTTAGTTTGGATCTAGTGCCAAGGTCTTAGTGGCATCTTTCTTCAGGCAGAGTTTGCAGCTGGGAACATCAATCTCCCTCCTGACCAGCCACTCATTAACATTCAAGGTATCACTTTCAATTAAATTTCCTGAATGCTCATTTAGTTTCTGGTTAATAAGGCAGTATTGAGTGTCATGTATGATCCAACTGGCTCTTTTTAAAGGGGTAAAAAAATCACCCTGAGATAAGATGAATGGAAGAATTTGTGATTGTGTCTTGGTAATATCAGAGCAATCACTCAGGTCTGGCTATGATCTCACACACACACACACACACACACATACACACACACACACACACACACAAACACACACACACAATACAAAAACACAGACACAAATAGTTTTTTGTTGGTTTTTTGATTGCTCATTTGGGTCAGCCAACCAAGTCTTTGGAAATTAATTAGCTAGTAACTGGCTATTAAATGGTTGACTGAATTCAACTATACATCTTTAAGGTGGTTTTTAGTAGCAGATTTTGTGAAAATAAAAAAAAAAGGAATCAACAGTTTCAGTAGGGAAATCAGTCATTCTGGTTATTTTTCAAAGTGTGTTCCAAATCACAATTGATTCATTTTTAGTTTCCTAAAAAACTTTAATTTAATTCTGTAGATATGATTTTATGATGTTTAAGATGATTTTAATAAGATTTTTAAATCATTCCTTATGAAATCAGGAATTAAATCTACAATAAATATGTGAAAATATTTTCATTAACATTGTTGTTGCCTAGTTAAAGCAGGGTCATTCATAGAAAAAAATACTTTTGAGGATATCTTGAAACTGGTATTGTGAGACCTGAACATGAGTTTGGCAGTGGTGGCAGGAATCCATGAAAAAGCAGTGAACCACTGTCCTCAATTATTTAATTTTATTCAATTGCCATTAATAGGTTAGACCACATATAGTTCACATAAAAACATTTAGTATACAGGTCTAAATAAAATAGGTGGAAATTTGGGTTTCTTTCTGGGTATTAAAGAAAATAACATGGCACCTTATGATCGACAATTACTTGTATATGACAAAAGGAGTAAGAGATATGTCAGAAGAGTGTGGTAGAACAAGAGTTGGAACTGGAGTTAGAGGAAATTAATTAGTTAGTAAATGGCATTGGCATTCATTGCCTATGTGATGTTCGACAAATCGTTTATCTTGGTCTCATTTTCCTTATCTGTGAAATGTGGCTTTTGGAGTAGATGATTTTTTAGGTCCCCTCTATATTATTATATTATTACTAATATAATAATTATAACTATATTAAGATATTATAAGAATTTTACCTGGTTTTGAGTCCTGGCTTTACTGCTTATTTTTTGAGTTATCTTGGACAAGTATTTAATCAACTTTGTGGTTTAGTTTTCTCATCTGTAAAAAGTATGAGTTGGACTCGAAGACTCTCAACTTCTCTTCTATCTCTAAGTCTTTAATTCTGTGATATATGAGTGGGAAAAGATTTGGAAGAGAAACTCATGTTGTAAGATCCAAGTAAAATCTAGAAATAGACTTGGTACTACATTATGATTTCTGGAACATCAAAAGAAACAGAATAAGGAATCCAATATGGTGGGTGGTTGGAGGATTATAGAAAGGCAATAGAAAGGAACTGTTACAAGATGAAAAGAAAAGTTAAGGAGTTGTAGTCTGCAAGAGTATAAGGAATGTTCACATCTGCTGAAAATTACAGAGCCTTTCAAGTAGGATTAGAGTCTATAGAGGCAAAAGAGTTCCCTCTCACTTTCTGGAGAAGAAGGCTAAGGTCCCTAGAAATCAAGTGACTTGGGGGCAGCTTAGTGGTTCAGTGGATTGAAAGACAGGCCTAGAGATGGGTGGTACTAGGTTCAAATCTGGCTTTGCTGTGTGACTCTGGGTAAGTAATTTAACCCCCATTGCCTAGCTCTTACAACCCTTCTGCCTTGGAACCAATTGATTCTTAGATGGAAGATAAGGATTAAAAAAAAAGAAATTAAAAAAAAAAAGAAATCAGATGACTTACTCAAAGTTCCCCAAGTATTATGTGAAAGAGACAGGGTTTAAAATCAGGATCCTATTTTTAAATCCAGAACTCTTTCCACCATACCATAAAGCAGTGATGGGCAAACTTTTTAAAGAGGGGGCCAAAGGAAAGGAAATGCTCATCTGACAGTCTGTTTCTAAGGCAACTCTTTCAAGGTTTCATTGTATTGTATCCTACTCATTGTATTCTTCAGATTAGGAATAATGTCACAAGGCCAGATAGAACACTTCAGAGGGCCTGCATCTGGCCCCAAGGTCATAGCTTGCCCATCACTGCCATAAAGCATCAAAGTAAAATGTTCCTGTTCTTCAAGCTGTGAAAGAAAATTCTTCATTCTCTCTCTATTTTTAATCAATTTACTTAACCCATATTTAACCCCTATTTAACACTTTGTTAAGAGAAGTCATTTACTTGAAGAAATAAGAGAATTCGCAAGTCACTTAATTGGAGAGCTCTACTCTTTTAACCCAATAAATTAGAAATTTGTGAATCCTTTGATAAGAGCTGATACTTTCGGAGAGTGAGAAGTGGATCCCATAGACACTGCCTCCCTGGGCAGTGCTAGGCAATTTGGAAACTGTGATTGGACCTGGTGAAGAGGGGAAGAGAAAAGAAGCAACTATAAAACATCATGAACTTCTTAGAGTGTCGAGGTCTCCAACTTGAATCTTGGGTTTGGAGCTTTGGCTGGTAACCTGCCTCTTGAAGGTGAATTTTGGACTTGGACCTCAGCTTTGACTTGGGACCTTGGCTCTTGGACTGGCTCTTAGATGAGTGAGTAGCTGGCTTTCCTTTCCTGGCTTCTGGAGAGAGATTAATTCCAGAGAAGCATTCCCCTTTTGGAGGAGGCCACATGGGTAGAATTCTTGGTCCTCTGGTTGAGGGTTAACAAGCCATGCTGGACTGAGCTGAGCACCAGAGCAATATTTAGTGTGATAGGCTAGACATCTGCTCTACCCCCTACTTACATTTTTCTACTTTCACTCTTTCCACTTCTTTGTAAATAAAGCCACTAAAAGTCATTATGATTTGAGCTATAATATTTTAAAATCAGTGAACACAATATTAATTTAGAATTCTCACATATTCCTTAATTTAATTCCTTACAAAGCTAATATCTAAAGGTTCTGATCAAATGAAATAACATATGTAAATTACTTTGAAACTTAAAGTGAAACATAAATATTAGCAATAGTGAAGCTTGCAATAACAAAAGTGATTATTATGATTGTGTAGACCCTACTGTCTCAATTGTTGCCAGACTTCTTAAGAAATTTATACCACTATATTAGGGCTTACATAAGACTATGGTGAGCAAACAATATTACGTCATAACCTTCTAAATACCACCAAGAATCTGTATTATATATAATTTCCTCCATTTTGATATTTGCTTTAATTCCTGGTTAATGATCCCTAGGTGATGTTGAAAAATTGTTTTTTTAAAGTTCTTAATGCTTTCATTTAACAGCTTTATGATTCTTCACTGTCACCTCTTCCTGGACTTCCTTTGATTTCTCTATTGACATCCCCTGATAAGAACTGTAGTGTGGAGTTAGACCATGATACTGAGTATCCTAAACATTGTCCATTCATGGACAGTGTAGAAACTTGGCTTCATTTATCTCTCACAATAATAAATTGGATGTATGACTCCACATCCCAATCTGCTATGGAAACCACATATAAGGACCATCAACTCACTGAGTCAGCAGCCTAAATAGAAGAAAAGTTGCTTGACCATTTTGTGCCAAGAAAACATCTGAAACTTAAATATATATGAGTGACTTTGAAAAATCTCCAACCAAGGTAAATTCTTTTCCTTATCCAATGGATAGAGGTGCATTTGATAATGCTTTAAGTTTTTGAAATTTTAAACAAATATGTAATTTAATAGAAGTAGAAGATAAAATTAAGCTGAGAGAGACAAAAGGCAGATAAAAATAAAGTGTAATATGCATGTACCTATGAATGACACTTGATTCCATGTCTAACAGTAGAGGACAGCTAATAAATTCATAAAAAATAGAAACAAAAATAATTCCAGTCCTTTAAATGAAATATTCTAAAAATGTCATATTTTGGAGGATATAATAAGGCAAGGGTACTTTGGGGGAAGTCATAGGAAATTAGCAAAGGTAAATGAATTTTAAAATTGTTTTTTACAAAAGAAACATGAAATTCCTCTGAAAAATATTCGTCTCACAGGAAAATACATTTCCCCCACTATCTTCTATTGGTACAATAGAAATAGAAAACAGGGGATTCCAAATCATAAAAATTAGATAATATTTCAGGAAAGAGTTTATAGCCTGTTGAGGTGCTGGATTTAGAAATCCATAAACTCAGCTTAGAATTTGTTGGATGTGGAGATAAATAACATATGCAAGAAGGAGACAATGAGGAAAAAGAGAATTTACAAAAAGAAAACAGAAGTAGTGATGATAGTGGTGGTGATTTTGGTGATGCTGACAAGTAAAATTTCAACAACAGTAGCTGCAGGAAATTGTAGGCTATACAATACAATATACAATTTGGGTATTATTTAGTTGGAAATGATTCTTTATTAAAACCAGATTTTGAGATATTCATCTGAAGATCAGAAGGTGGCAGTAGTGTTTATGGGATTGGCTGCTTGAAAAAACCTAGAAGCTGGAGCAAGCCATTTAACAAGTCCTTTACAAAAAGCTGTACAATTAAAAACCAAACTGGTAGCATAATGACCTTAAACTATAAAGCATCTTTCATTCTTTAGTGCTGGAAGTGGGTGTTAGATTTGAGTTTACAGTGTGTGGAACAACAACAAAGATATCTTTAGGAATAGCAGAACTCACTACCTCCCTCCACTCCTCAGGTCCTCTCTTCCTGAATTCCTCGTTCCTTTGTTCTTTCCTTCAGTCCTTCTTTCTTTGCTTCCTTGGTTCTTTCCTTCCTCCCCTCCTCCCCCTTCCTCTGTCTCTTTTTCTATTTATCCATATTTATTTCGATCAGTCTCTGTCTCCAGCTCTGTCTTTCTCTGCCTGTCTTTTTCCCTCTCTTGTCACTCTGTTCCTCTTTTCATAATGGTTTATTATTCTTTTGATGAAAATTGCACCAATCATTAGTTGAAAGTTCATGGCTTTAGAAGACTACTTGATTTCTCTTGATGCATAGGAATATGTGCTCATTCACTCTTTGTGGTACTAATGTAACACTCTGGGGTATACAGTCCAATGAAGTAAAAGGTAGATTGAAAAATCCCATATATACCAAAATATTCAAAACTGTATTTTTTTTTCCTTTTTTTTTTTTTAAACCCTTGTACTTCGGTGTATTGTCTCATAGGTGGAAGATTGGTAAGGGTGGGCAATGGGGGTCAAGTGACTTGCCCAGGGTCACACAGCTGGGAAGTGGCTGAGGCCGGGTTTGAACCTAGGACCTCCTGTCTCTAGGCCTGACTCCACTGAGCTACCTAGCTGCCCCCAAAACTGTATTTTTTTAAGATTTAAATATTTTATTTTTTTAGAAAAATTTTCCATGGTTACATGATTCTTGTTGTTACTTTCCCCTTCACCCCACCTTCTACCCCTTTCTCCATATCCAATATGCATTTCCACTGGTTTTAACATGTGTGATCAGTCAAGATTTATTTACATATTATTGATAGTTACATTGGTGTGGTTATTTAGTGTCTACATCCCCAACCATGTCCTCATCAACCCATGTGTTCAAGTGGTTGTTTTACTTCTGTGTTTCTACTCCTGCAGTTCTTCCTCTGAATGTGGGTAGCATTCTTTTCCATAAATCCCTCAGAATTGTCCTGGGTCATTGCATTGCTGCCAGTACAGAAGTCTATTACATTCGATTTTATCACAGTGTATCAGTCTCTGTGTACAATGTTCTTCTGGCTCTGTTCCTTTCACTCTGCATCAATCCCTGGAGGTCTTTCCAGTTCACATGGAATTCCTCCAGTTTATTATTTCTTTGAGCACAATAGTATTCCATCACCATCATATACCACAATTTGTTCAGCCATTCCCCAATTGGAGGGCATACCCTCATTTTCCAGTTTTTTGCCCCCACAAAAAGCGGGGCTATAAATATTTTTGTACATGTCTGTTTATCTATGATCTCTTTGGGGGTACAAACCCAGCAATGTTATGGCTGGATTGAAGAGCAGGCAGTCTTTTAGAACTCTTTGGGCATAGTTCCAAATTGCCATCCAGAATGGTTGGATCAGTTCACAACTCCACCAGCAATGCATTAATGTCCCAAATTCATCACATCCCCTCCAACATTCATCACTCTCCCCTGCTATCATTTTAGCCAATCTGCTAGGTATGAGGTTGGTACCTCAGAGTTGTTTTGATTTGCATTTCTCTAATTATTAGAGATTTAGAACACTTTCTCATGTGTGTATTTTTTTTAGATAAAAAAACAACACAGTAACAACAGCAACAACTGAAAACGGTTTTGCTACCTATCAATTGGTGAATGGTATAGTGGGAAAACCAGTGTATTGTAAATTAGAAAAGTTAAATTCCAGTACCAGGCCTGCTTCCTGGAACTATGTGGTTTCACCTTAGGGAAACCACTTTAATTGTCTTGGCCCTTGTTTCCTTATTTGTAAAATGGAGAACGCTTTGGGTTAGATCATTTCTGAGGTCCTACTTATGTCATCCCATGAATGTAATGAAATATTTCTGTGCCATAAAAAGGTTACAAATATGAATATTTGAAAAAAAACATGGGAAGACTCATATGAAATTATACAGAATGTAGTAATACCAGAAAAACACAGTTACTAAAATGATAAGATGAAAAACAATTTAAAAGTCATTGGAAGGCATGATGAAATGTACTTTTATCCTCTTTATGTAGAAGAGCGAGACCTAGGATATGAAAATTTTCACAGCCAGAATTTACTTACAGTACCTTTGCCTAACATTTTCTTTATTTTGAGGAATGATTTAGTAGGAACAGGGAAGAGAGGAGAGACAATGGCAAGGGAGGAGGCTATCTGTACTTGTCTGTATGGTAAAAAGCAAAAGGTAAACATAAAAAAGAAATGTTAAATAATGGTTTTCAATAAAACATGAATTCTCCTATTGAGTTCTCAAATAGCTATCATTTTTGTAGGGCAGCTACATGGTGTAGAGAATAAAGTCAGGAAGACTCCCTGAGTTGAAATTTGGCTTCAGAAATTATTTGCTGTGTGATTCTGGTCAAGTTATTTAATCCTGTTTGCCTCCATTTCCTCATCTTTTACAGAGGACAAGCTACTCTTTTATCTTTTTAAATCCTATATATTTTATTAAACTACTTTCCAGATTATATGTTGCAACAATTTTATTTAAACCCTTATCTTCTGTCTTGGAATCAATACTGTTTATTGGTTCCAAGGCTGAAGAGTAGTAAGGGCTAGACAATGGGGGTCAAGTGACTTGCCCAGGGACACACAACTGAGAAGAGTCTCAGGCCAGATTTGAACCTAGGACCTCCCATTTCTAGGTCTGGCTCTCAATCCACTGAGCTACCCAGCTGCACCCTACAATTTTTAATAATAATTTTATGACATTTTGTGATTTATGCTTTCTCCCATCTCATCTCTACCCCCTCCACAACATATGTATTATTATATGGGTTGTACATTTTTCCATACTGGTCATGTTGTGAAACAAGACATGTATCACTTACACTAGAGAAAAATTAATGAAGGAAATGAAGATTGATATATTTCATTCTGTATTCAGACTCCATCCAGTTCTTTCTGTAAAAGTGAATAGCCTTTTTTAACATAAGTCTCTTGGAGTTGTTCTGGATCCTTGAATTCTTGATAAGTGTTAAGTTATTCACAGTTGATCACCATATACTATTGTTATTACTGTGTAGAAGTTTCTCCTGATACTTCTAAGTTCACTTTGCATCACTTTCCAGGAATTTTTTGGGGTTCATCTTGCATGTCATTTCTTATGGCACAATAGCATTCCATTACAATTAAATACCAAAACTTATTTGAGTTAGGCTCAATTTATGTCTTTATTTATTTCAGGAGCTTTTGAAAATCTTCATTGCAAAGCTCTAACACTCATTACTTTAAGAAAAAAATGATGTAGAAATATATTTCTAGTTTCTTTGCCACCACAAAAAGTGATGCTAAAAGTATTTTTTGACAAGTAAAACATTTTCCCCCTTTCTTTTATCTCTTGGGGGCACAGATCTAGTAGTAGAATTGCTGGGACAAAGAGTATGCATAGATGCAAAATGTTCTCCAGATGGCTGTATAACTTCACAGCTCTACCAAAAGTATATCAGTTGTATTCCTATTTTTCCACATCCCCTCCAACATTTAGCATTTTCATTTTTTATCATATTTTCCAATCTGATAGGTGTGAGGTGGTAACTTAGTGTTGTTTTAATTTATATTTCTCTAATTAATAATGATTTAATTTTTTTTTCATATGGCTAAAGATAGTTTTAATTTCGTCTGAGAATTGCCTGTTCATATCCTTTTACCACTTGTCAATTGGATAATGCTTTGTGTATTTATAAATTTGACTCTGTTCTCTATATTTTTGATATTACATCCTTTGTCAGAGATACTTGCTATAAAGATTTTTCCTAGTTTGTTGTTTGCCTTCTAATTTTGAGTGTTTGTTTTGTTCTTTCAAAACAAAAAAATTATTGTAGTCAGTTACCTATTTTATATCTTGTTGTGTTCTCTATGTCTTGTTTAAATATAAATTCTTCCCTTATCCATAGGTCTGACAGGTAAAATATTTTGTGCTACCCTAATTTGTTTATGATATTCTGCTTCATTTATAAAACATGTGTCCATTTTGACTATAAATAATATAGCATGTGGTGTCAGTCTGTGTCTAGTTTCTGCAATACTGTTTTCCAGTTTTCCAAACAGTTTTTCTTGAATAGTGAGTTCTTCTACCAAAAGCTTGGATGTTTCGGTTTGTCAAAAACTAGGTGAGAGGAAAGACCTCCATGAGTTGATGCAGAGTGAAAGGAGCAGAACCAGGAGAACATTGTACACAGAGACTGATACACTGTGGCACAATCGAACATAACGGAGTTCTCTACTAGCAGCAATGCAAGAATCAAGAGCAAGGCTGAGGGATTTATGATAAAGAAAATTAGCCACATGCAGAGGGGGAACTGTGGGAGTAGAAATGCAGAAGAAAAACATATGATTGATCCTGTAATTGGATAGGGTTATAATTAGGGTTTTGATGTTAAAAGGTCACTCTATTGCAAATATGAATAACATGAAAATGGGTTTTGAACAATGATACATGTATAAGCCAGTGGAACTGCTTGTAAATTCTGGGATGTGGGGAGGGAATAGGGATGGGAAAATCATGAATCATGTAACCATGGAAAAATATTCTAAATAAAAGAAAAGGCCGGGACGGAGAGAACACACACACACACACACACACACACACACACACACACACACACACACACACCAACCCTAGATTTTTTTGGTCACTTTGGTCATTTTGGGTCATTTACTATTGTGCTGAGCACCTAATCTAATCCACTGGTCTACTACTCTATTTTTTTGGCCTGTAGCAGATAATTTGAATGGTTACTGCTTTATAATATAGCCATCTTCCTTCATATTTTTTCTATTAATTCACTTGATATCCTTAGCCTTTTGCCCTTTTCTGATGAATTTTGTTATATTTATTTCTAATTCTATGAAATATTTTTATGTAGTTTGGTTGAAATGGTACTGAATAGATAAATTAATTCAGAGAGCACTGATAGTTTTATTATTTTAATTTAGTATACTCTTGAATAATTAATATTTTTCAAGTTGTTTAGACCTATTTAATTCCCGTAAAGAGTGTTTTGTAGTTATGATCATATAGTTCTTGGGTTTGTCTGAGCAGGTAGACCCCCCAGATATTTTCTGTTGTCTACAGTTATTTTAAATGGTACTTCACTTTCTATCTTTTGTTACTAGGTCAGTATCTTTGCCAAGAAAACCTGAAATGATATTACATGACTGAAAAAATGACTAAACAACAATTGAATCATTTTTGTAAATGTAATTAATAGAATATGATATTTTGTCAATTTTAACTTTCAGGCAAATGTAGGCAAAAGGGGACCCTACCCCAAAGATTCAGAAAGATAAAGCAGGATCAGAAGCCATAGGATCCTAAACTTAGAGCTTGAAAGGACCTTAGAGATACCAAGTACTTTACTTTGAATATGTAGAAAATAAAGATGGCCAAAGAAAAGGAAAGTGTGGAAAATTCATAGGCTAAAGAATTACCAGCGGAATTTGATATTGGCATCTTTATATACACATAGTAAAAGAGTTATGAGAAAAAATTTCCATTATATCAAATTCATTCTTTTTCTTCAACTCTTTTCTTAAAGTAATGAATGTTAGAGTTTTGAAATGATGATTTTTCAAAGGTTCTTGAAATAAATAAAGACAAAAATTGTGCTTAACTCAAATTAGTCAAGTTTTCCAAACGAGAGAAGAAAGTTGTCTTTGGGAGGTTCAAGACCAATATACCATAAAAGTTTTGAAATGGGTGGGGAAACTAATTAAAAAAGCACATTGAAAGAAGTCAAATGTAGCAAAAGTTCATTGCTGCTTTATTAATGAATAGTGCAATTGCACAACGGATATTAGTATTTCTTGGGGCCATACTGTCCACTAAGACAAAAAAAATCACCAACAGCAGTTCAAGCAGCTGTGGTTGCCTCAAAGTATTAGAGGTCCTAACTAATCTACTAATATTCTTTCCCTGATGCTTTAAGAGAAACTCCCTTGTATGACCTACCAGTAAATACATACAGAGACCTGAGCCAAAAGCTGTACCTTGGTTAATTTTATCATTGTTTTGCTATATATCATTAAGCATCTAGATATTTGGTGCCATGAACATTACCTTACCTTATATAGCAAAGTGGGAATCTAAATGGCACAGAGGAGAGAGCACTGGCCATGGAGTCAGGAAGAGTAATCTTGCTGAGTCCAAATCTGGCCTAGGACACTTACTCTCAGCTATATGACCCTGGGCAAGTTACTTAATCCTGTTTGATTCATTTTTCTCCTCCATAAAAAGAACTGAAGAAGGAAATGGCAAACCAGTTTAATACCTTTGCCCCAAATGGGATGAAGAACAATCAGACACTTCTCAATTATTGACAAAAGAACAAAATGTAAGGTTGAATTGGATGAGAATATGGATTGAGGCATTTTTTAAAAACTAACTTTTGTTAAATTATTATCTTTTAAACAAGTTTTTATTATTGATATTTTCTGTTTATTCTATGAATATAGCATCCAATCTATTTCTCCCCCTCTCCACAACTTTTCTGTATGGCTAACAGTATTTTTAAGAGAGAAGAAGAGTCCATCCCTCTCATTTTCCTACATAATAAAGCTGGGGCCCTAAGTGGTTTTAGATGATAAGCCTCTTCTTTATGTTGCTCTATTTGTGGATATATTGGCTGCATCTACATGTCTGGCATCCAGTTAAAAAGTGAAAAATGAAGTTCAGTCTCCAGAAGTATTTGAAATCTGGATGTTTTGCGTGATATTGAAAGAGTTATGTTCTCCAGGCCATATTCCAGAGCTTCAAAGCTGCTTTTTAGCTATTACTGCAGCCTTATTAATTGGCTTCAAAAGGAGATTCAGTGAAAAGAGCTCTGGATATGGTGCTGGAGAATCTGAGTTTGAATTCTGGCCCAGCCACTTGCTATTTGTATGTCTTTGGACAAATTACTTAACTTCTCTGAGCATTTCTTGACAGTTTTACCTCTCCAACATGTCTTGCATCTTATTTCTTATCTCTCACTCCTTTTTTTAGAAATATTTACAATGCTAACTCAAACCCACATACCTTTATGCCTATATTATTGAAATAGCTTCTTAATTGGTCTCCTGGCTTTCAGTCCATTCCCATTTTCAATTAATCATCCATAAAGTAGCCAAAGTAATTTTCCTTAAACTTATATTAGACCATTACTCAACATTTTCCTTACCTCTGGGCAATATTTGGGGTAAAATACAAACTTCTGTTTAACTTTTAAAAAATATTTTCTCACACATAGTTGTTTGTTTATAACCTAATTTCTTTCTCTGTTTTCTGTATTTTATATTCCTCCCTTTCCTGTTTTTCAGTCATGCATTATTAAAATACTTTATTTTTAACAAGTTTTTATTTTTGCTTTCTTTTTTACATGATCGAAGTATCTTACATATTCTTCCTTCTCTCTAGGGTGATCTTATATAATAATAGAATTTTTATGAAAAGGGAAAAATGAGTAAACCTATTTTATATATTGAAAAAGTCTGAAAGCATGTACAATATATAACACTTGTGGATCTCCCCTGTCTAGAAAGATGTAGGCTGGTGTTGTCTTTCTATGTCTTTATTAAAGTTGCACTAGATCTTTATAATTTTGTTACATTTACTTTTGATTTGTCAATGTGTCATTTTTCTTTCCAGTTATATTGTTGTAGTTATTGTATATGTTGTTTACTTGGCTCTTCTTATTTCACTCTGCATTAGTTCAGATAGATATTTCCATGCTTTTTGTATTCATCACACATTATTTCTTACAGAACAGTAATATTCCATTACATTCATATATGTAGTTTGTTTTATCTTTCTCCAACTTTTGAGCATCTACTTTGTTTCCAATTCTTAGCTCTCACAAAAAGTGCCACTATAAATATATTGGAATAAATGGGAGCTTTTTTCGTATTTATGGCTTCCTTAGTGTATAAACCCAATAATGGAGTCTCTATGTGCAAAAGGGTAGGGACATTTTAGTCATTTCATTTACAAAATTACAAATCTCTTTCTAGAATGATGCACTATTGAGTCAGAGTCAAGATGGCGGCTTAGGAGCAGCAAAAAGCCCAAACCTTTCTGACTATCCTTCTACACCAAGCTTTAAAAAGCATTTCAAAAAAGTCAGGAATCCAAATCCAATAACAAGGCAGAGTCATAGGACTTTCTTGTTGAACACAACTTGAAAAGTAAGAGAGAGAGTCAATTTCCATGGTATGAGTAAGAGATGCGGAATAAGACTAGACTATCTCAATAACTCTCCCTCATATTGCACTGAGACCTGAAATAAGACTTGGGTAACTGTGGGATTCCTGGGCAGGGGCTGAAACTACAAAGGAGCACCTCAGATCTACCATGCAAGGTCCAAGACTCTGACAGCAGCTGGAAGAGATGAACAGGGGATGGGGGACATCTGATGATACCCTTGGCCCCTATGGTAGCTGGCTACAATGAAGATTTGGACTTGGGGCAATTTAGCACCACAGGTCAATTCAACCAGTCTAATCAAGTATACTAGCAGAGGAAAGAGAAGTCTGAAGATTCCCCCCTGGGCAGAGCAACTCAAATGCCCTCTTCCAGTAAACCTCTTTAAGTAAATCCTCAAAAATCCAGGAAATTGGACTCAGGCTCTGGAAGAGTTCAAAAAGGAATTCAAAAATTAAATAAGACAGGTTGAAGAAAAGTGGGAAAATGAAAAACAATAGCTTAAATAGCAAAATAGGTCATTTGGAAACAAGCACATGAATTAAAACAAGAAAAAAAAAGTCTTTAAAGCCAGAATTGACCAACTGTAAAATAAGGCAAAAAAGTAGAAGGATGAAAGGAATGACTTAAAAAGAAAAATGGACCAATTGAGAAAGGAGGATGAAAAGGACATGGAATACATTCAGTCTTTAAAAATTAGAACTGGGTAACTAGAAGCTAATGACTTCATGAGACAACAAGAAATAATAAAACAAAATCAAAAGAATGAAAAAAAGAAGAAAATATGAAATACCTCATTGAAAAAATAACTGACATAGAAAATAGTTGTAAGAGAGACAATTTAAGAATTATTGGACTTTCCAAAAGTCATGACAAAAAAAGACTACAGAAATTATCCAAGAAAACTGCCCTGATATTCTTGAACAAGAGGGTAAAATAGAAATAGAAAGAATCCAAAGATCACCTCCTGCATTAAATACCCAAATGACAACTCCCAAGAATGTTATAGCCAAATTCAAGAGCTCCCAGGCCAAGGAGAAAATACTATAAGCAGCAAGAAAGAAACAATTCAGATATCAAGGAACTCCAGTCAGGATCACACAGAATCTGGCAGCCTCCACACTGAAGGACCAGAAGGCTTGGAATATGATATTCTAGATGGCAAAGGAACTGGGTCTATAATCAAGAATCAGCTACCCAGCAAAACTCACTATATTCTTTCAGGGCAAATTATAGTCATTTAATAAAATAGAAGATTTCCAAGCATTCCTGAAGAAATTACCAGACAAACAGAAAATTTGAGACCCAGATGTAAAATTCAAGAGAAGCAAAAAAAAAGTAAATAAGAAATGTAATAAGGTCAAATGGTTTATATTCCTATAAGAAAATATGGCATCTGTAACTTTTAAAAATTATTATCATTATCATAGTAGTCTGAAGAAATATTCAGAGGGTTTTGGTCCTAAGCTGTTTAGGATGTTATGTCAAAAAAATAAAGCTATGGGTGAAAAAAGAGAATAATACTAAGAAAAATAGGAAAAGAGAAGTAAAATAGGGTAAAATATATCACATAAAGAAGTGCTAGGGGGGAGGAAAGACCAAACAATGGAAGGGAGGAAGAGGTTGTTAGGTTGGTGACATATAATCCTTAAATGTTACTCTCATTGCAATTGGCTCAGAGAGGGAAGAACAGCCAGACTCATTGGGGTATAGAATTGCATATTATCCTATAGAGAAGTGGAAAGGGAATAAAAAATGGGGTAGGGGAGAGGGGGGAAATACATGAGAAGAAAAGGTCAGGGGGTGATAAAAAGGAGGTGGTGGGAAGGGGAGTCATATAAGGCATTGGGAAGGGGAGAGACTGAATAAAAGCAAAACACTAGAGGGGAGGGAAAGAATGAAAGGAGAATGTCAGGATTAATGGAGGAAGTAAAAATGGAGGAGGATATACAGATAATAATCATACCTCTGTATACAAATGGGATGAACTCATGCACAAAATGGAAGCAGATGGTAGAATGGATTAAAAACCAGAATCCTACCATAGGCTGGTTATGAGAAATATACATGAGGCACGTAGACACTGTTATGTGGAGATGGAAAGCATGGAATCCCTGCAAAGATACAGGGACAGCCTCACCCAGAATTCCAGGGGACCTCCCTGGAGAACTTTGGGTGAGGGGGCAGTTGAGATGAATTGACAGTTACTTTGTGGAGGTTGAAGTGAGCAGACACCCTGCTTACTACTCCACACTTGGGGGTTCACTTGAGAGGCCATAGTGACATAGCCATTGTTGCTATTACATAAGGATTAGCCTGTTTAATAGGGTTAGTTTATATCAACTTCAATACAACAAATATTTAGTGATCAGAGAGTAAATATATTCATTAATAGCAAGAGAGCCAGTTTTAGTTAAGTGCCTTCATCCCCTCCTGTGAGGGGGAGGGAAGGGCAGCTTCAACCTAAAAGTTCAGGGTCACCTTTCATTATCCTAAAACCCTCATTAACCTTTCTAGTTTCCTTGTTATTTCCTAACATAACCTTTACCTTCAAATCTGTGCCTGGTAATTATTTGGGGGAATACTCACAACTCAGTCTGGACATCTAGTTTGAATCCTGTCGGCTGCCAGTTTTAAGAAGATCATCTCTGTCCTCAACTGTTATATAGCTAGCTTCCATTAACTCATCTATCAGACCTATGAGGAATATAAATTAAAGAAAGGGAACATCATTGGGGTTTCCGCCATAACAGAAACTTACCAGAATCTGATCCTGTCTCCATGCCCAACTGAAACCAGAAACTGTTAGAGGGGGAGGGGTTTGAGAGCTAGGAGTGTTTAGCCCCCTCCTTTCCTCACTGAAGCCTGTCAATCTGTGACTCTTGATTTGAAGCTCTATTTGGCCCTGACACATTTATCTGCTTTTCCAAATTATCTGTTATCATCATCATAACAACACACACACAGGGTAAAGGTAAGAAGATGGAGCCGAATCTATTGGGTTATAACTGAGAAAAAGAAGGCAGGAGTAATGTCAGACAAATCATGATCTCAGACAAAGCTAAAGTAAAAAAAAAAGATTTGATTAAAAGAGATAATGAAATTAATTACATCTAGGTAAAAGACAGTATAAATAATGAAGAAATATGAGTACTCAACATATATGCACCAAATTGTATCACATCCACATTTTTAAAGAAGAAACTAAAGGAATTTAAGAAGGAAATAGATAATAAAACCATACTAGGGGGGGACCTCAGCCTTCCCCTATCAGAACTAGACAAATCAACCCAAAAAGTAAATAAGAAACAAGTAAGGGAAGTGAATGAAATGTTAGAAAAATTAGAGTTAATAGATATTTGGAGAAAATTGTATCTTGTGTTGTCTATTTATCAAATGCAGATTTATTGAATTCTGTTGCATCTGAATTATCCTTGCCTAATCTATTCCACTGATCTCTCTATTATTTCACCAATTTCGTATAGTTTTAATGTCTGCTTGTTTACCATGTACTTTGAGGTCTAAAAGTGCTATTTCTCTTTTATATTTAGTTCTTTTCAACATTTCCCTTGATATTAGTGATCTTTTATTTTTTCCAAATGATACGTTATTATTTTATGAAGCTCTGTAAAGAATCCCTTTGATATTTCAATTTTGTTGTTCAGTTGTTTTTCAATCATTTCTAACTCCTCAAGATGCCGTTTGTGGTATACTTAGCAAAGATACTGTAGTGGTGAGCAATTTCCTCATACAGCTCATTTTACATATGAAAAACTGAGCCAAATTAGATTAAGTGACTTGCCTTGAGACATAGAGCTAATAAGTGTCTAAATCCAGATTTGAACTCAGGAAGATGAACCTTCCTGACTCCAGGCCAGGAATTCTAACCATTGTGCCATCTAGATAATTGGTAGAGCATTAAAAGTGAATATTAATTTTAGTAACATTGTTATTTCAAATATATTGGCATATACATTTATGAATATTTCTGGGTTATTAACTCCAAACTTTCATCTATGATGAACAGCAGTCCCACCTCCTGGATTCACCTTAGGTTCACCTGATATTAAACTGACTATTCACTGAGAAATTTTAGAGTCTCCCTCTGTGCCTTGGGCATTAACCCCTCATGGATTAAATGTGATTCCTGGTTGGGAGATGAGGGCAGCTGATTTAAACTCTTCTCCTATTTCTGGACTCCCCAGTTTTAACAAAATCTTCCTACCAACCATCAGCCCCAACCCAAAACCTTTGGACTTATCAGGGAACCTCATGCCAACCTGTCATCAGTACAGAGATTGCTCTCATTGCATGATTCTCAGTCTCAGCCCTTTGTGATCATTGCCTGTTTGGTTCTGCTACTGATCTATCGACTTCCTATGTCTCAATAGGGCATTGCTGTAAGTGTTATCCTGGGGTGGTAGGTAGTGTCAATGAAACCAACCACCTAATCCAGAATAGTTTCCACTTACCCACACACATCCTTTCTTTTTTAAAATAAGGTATTTAACAATATTAATACACAGTGCTTTACACCAACTTGTTCATCTTGGGGCCCTGTTCTATATTAAGAAGGAAATGAAGATGATTCAAATATATTGGCATAGCTGAATCATGAGCACTGAATATTATTCTAGCTATTTAGATCATTCTTTTAATTCTTTAAGGGATTATTTATAATTGAATCTATATAATTTTTTGCATCATTTCAGTTGATTCCCAGATAATTTGAACTTTAGTAAATATGGATTACATAAAATGAGTTTTACTTTTCTGTGATTACTTCTTTGCTTTGGCATTTTTATATAGAAATGATGTTGATTTTTGAGGATTTATTTTGTAGTCCGCAAATTTGCTGAAGTTATTGTCTCAATTAAATTAGCATCTTTGTAATTTCTTGGAAGTTTCCCAGTAAATTATATTATTGTCAGTCAACAGGAATATTTTTCCCCTCTTCCTTATCACTATTCCATTAATACATTTCTCTTCTTTTTGTTAAATTGTTAGCTTTTAAAACTATATCAAATTATAGTGGGGAAGGTTGGCATCCTTGTTTCACTATCGTTTATTGTAAAAGGCTTATTTCTTCCTATTACATATATATACATATATATGTATGTATTTCTCTCTCTCTTTCTATATATATATGTATATATATATACATATATATATAAAGTTTTTATAGGAGGGTTTTTTCTCTCTTTTGTTATAACTAAAATTATTTCTTTCTTGAAGGTCACTTAATATATATGTAGTTTTTGTTTTAATTTTTTTAGAATATTTTTTCATGGTTACATGGTTCATGTACTTTCCCTTCCCCCCAAACTCCCCCCCACCTTCCGTATAGCCAATGCATAATTCCACTGGGTTTACATGTATCATTGATCAAGACCTATTTCCATAATAGAGATATTCCCCATCTCTCTCTTATCTGGTAAGGAAAAGCCTCTGGCTCCCTGACTTCATGGAGAATGCTTGCATTTTGTTCCACATAACTACTGGCATACAGAGAATTGGCATCTAATAATATAATTTAATTAATTAATATAATATAATATCTGACCTGGAGTGAGATAGGACCTGTCCAGCTAGGGAGACACAGAAGGAATGACATCATCATGATCAAGACCTATTTCCATATTATAGATAGTTGCACTGAGGTGGTCATTTAGAGTCTACATCTCAAATCATATCCCCATCGACCCATGTGTTCAAGCAGTTATTTTTTTTCTGTGTTTCTACCCTCACAGTTCTTCCTCTGAATATGGATAGCAGCATTCTTTCTCATAAGTCCCTCAGAATTGTTCTGGATCATTGCATTGCTGCTAGTAGAGAATTCCATTATATTCAATTGTACCACAGTGTATCAGTGTCTATGTATAATGTTCTCCTGGTTCTGCTCCTTTCACTCTACATCAACTCTTGGAGGTCAGACTTGCTTTGTGGGGCAGCTGGCACAGTAGTCTCTTTGGTAGTGAATAGAAACAGGAGGTGTGCAACAAATTCATGTTAGCTTAGCAACCAGTCATGTGATTATATGCTTTTACTCTCTCCAACTAGCTTTCACTGTCTAATAAATAATTGTCAATTAATAAAATTCTCCAGAAAATTTTAATCCTAACAGTCTACACATCTATCTCTGTGCTCACATATTTTGCATATAATGTACATATTTTCTTTTAATGTTTTTGGTTCTCTTCTCAACTGTCCTTCATTTCTATGTATTTTGTTGTGTGGACATGCAAAGCATTGAGACTGTCTCAAACCCTTCTCAACTGCCCCCTAACCCAAAGTTCTCCAGGGGGGTCCCTGGAATTCTGGATGAGGCTATCCCTGTACCTTTGCAGGGATTCCATGCTTTGCATCTCCACACAACAATTTGCATTCTCAATCTATTTTTCTCTCTTTTCTTTCTTGGTTAGGCTTGTCATTACATATTTATTTCTGTCTATTCTATCATTATTTTTGCTCGATTAGACATAAATTCTGCTTTTATAATTCTAATTTCTCTTTTAAAGTACTCAGGATCAGCATGCTGTGGTTCCATGTTTTCCTCAAATTTCACAGGGTCTTCTGTCTTATCAAGTGTTGGGTCATTTCCTCCATTTTGCAGTATTGATTCATAAAAACCTGAGTTTGTTTACTTGGTCTAGAGACAACATTTCTTGCGGTTACTGTTTTTCCCTTTGATCTATCTGTTTATGTTCAAGATATTTGATATGTCTTTTCCCTAAAAGCCTTAGGGTTTCACAATTCCTCCCTACCTTATTTTCCTTGTCATTCAGTTCTCCAGTCTTTCATTTTTGGTGGTGGTTTCCATTGACCTGGGATCTCTATAACACTTGAAAGTGGGATTGGGTGCCTCAGCTGTAAGAATGAGTTTTCATGTAAGCCTATTTTATGTTTTTGGGTTTTCTAGTGTTGTCTTCTTCATGTCAGTGTCATAGGAGATTGGCTACTGGTGAATGGTAAATGAATTTAGTAGTCAGTGAGCATAAATTCCTGAATTTTGTAATTATTATTGTTTTTAACTTTCTTTTGAATTTTGATTGTCCCAGAGCAATGACAGTGAACCTTTTAGAAACCTTAGAGACCAAATGCCCAAACGGTAACCCTCATGCTGCATGTGAGCTCCACCCCTCCTCACCTTACCCCAGACAGGGGAGGAAAGAAGAGCTCCCATTGGGCTGCTGGATAGAGGGGCAGGTGTTGTGAGATATGTTCTTAGGCACAGGTGGAGAGGGAGAGGGGAGCAGCATGCTCTAGCACGCATTCCATAGGATCACCAACATGGACCTAGATCACAGAAATCCTGAAGTTGTGTTATCTCTGATATATGATTTCTGTTTTCAAGAGATTTTAGAGTTCAAGGTAATTAGAGAAAATATCTAATTTCTCATCTTATTCATATGTCCCTAGTCAGGGAAAAAAATTTAAAGTATTTTTAAAAGAAAAAGGAGATAAAAAAGAAACTCAGTAAAACCAGTAAATACATTAAAAAAGTCATTCATTATATTAATTGTTCCATATCTTTATATTCCTCAACTCTGTAGAGAAGTGGAGATGGGTGGGGAATGAAGCATTTTCTCATATACCTTTTGGGTCACATATACTGTGACCAAGCCTCAGAAGAAGTCCAGAGCTGCTCTCTTGGGGAGAAGACATAGTTGATAGTGAAGTCCATCCTTTCCCTCCATCCTTGATTCCCCTATACCTTTTCCCCCTGTGCCCTAAATTTAATTCATCCTTCAATAAACCCCTGTTCCTTTGATACTTAGAGTCTAGAGCAGTTTCATTGAGAGGGGGAGGTGACTGATCTGGTGATTGAGGGGAAGACTAATTCCAAAGACCACCTTGAGGGGTAAGCTTGAATTTAGGAGTGGAGGGAGGCTTGTCTCAACAGGGCTGGCTCTGAGGGTGGGATCCAACCCATTAGGGCCACAACTGAACCCGAACACCTTCCTTCAATATTCCCATTATAGCTTTGCCAGTTTGGGAACCTCTTTGAGTTTATTCCCTCCTAATTCTTCCCCATTGGGTGGGGGTGAGGTGTTAGCTATACTGGTTCTTTGAAAGCTAACAATGGGGGGGGTGTCTAGATACCCACCCTCCCCCCTACCCCCGGCCATCAATAACCTCATATACTGGCCTCACAATAACTGAGAAACCCGAACTGCCCATCCTTGTAACCTGGCTTTTATGAGCCCTTGGAGACCTGCCTAGTGGCCCTTCAGAGCAGTGATGGGGCCTGGTGTCCATTGGTCCTGAGCAGGACTTTTTGGCCGAACAGGCTTGGGAAGGTGGCAGCATGGGCTGCACAAATTTGGGGACCTGCCCAGGAGGGATGGACACCTTACTGAGGGCATTCATTTTTAATTATTGAAGAATTGTCCTTCTTTCAAGTTACACTTATTAACTGCTTACTTCATATTTGTATCTTTAAATGTAATTTTTCAGTGTTTCTCAGTATTTGTCATATTTGTCATTTCTTACAGCATAGAAAATCAAGTTCATAAATCACTTTTCTCTTTAGTGGGAATCTCCTTTGTTTCTAGTTTTTACTACTAAGTCCTATAATAAATATCTTGGTGGGTGTGTAGCCTTTCCTTTTATTAATGTCCATTTCAGGGTATATTTGTAATGGTAGAATCTGTGGGTCTAAGGGTATGAACATTCAATTCATTTTAATTGCATAATTCCAAATTTAAGAATGGCTGTATTAAATCATAACTTTCCTAACTATGCACTGGTATATCTATCTCAACATAATTCCTCCAAAATGGACTATTTCCAACTTTTGTTATCTTTACCAATTTTCTTGGTATGCTATGAAATGTTGAGTCTGTTTTGAGTTTTGCTTTCCTTATTATTAATTATTTAGATAATACTCTCATATTATTTTTAACTTCTGACAAGCCTTTTTTGAGAAACTTGCATATCCTTTGACTATTTTCCTATTGAGAGATAATTATGAGTTTTATATATTCTACTATAGGTGTGTATGTACATATGTATGCATTGGGTATGTAGCTATCAAAATCTTATTAGAGCTCTGTTTAATTTTTTTCTAAATCCTTACATTAAACCTTAGAATCAATTTTGTGTATTGGTTCTAAGGCAGAAGAGTGGTAAGGGCTAGACAACGGTGGTTAAGTGACTTGCCTAGGGTCACATAGCTAAGAAGTTTCTGAGGGCATATTTGAACCCAAGACCTCCATTCTCTAGGCCTGGCTCTCAATCCACTGAGCTACCCAGATGCCCCATATGTTTAATTTTTAAAAGCTATTTCCTAACTTGGCCTCATTATATTTTACTCAGTTTTCTATACTTTGCAGTTTCTCATCTTCCATATCTCTCTATACCTGTGCACTGTCCATCTTCTATTCATGGAAGGCATTCCTTCCTCATCTTCTACTCTTTATTCAAGATAAAATTCAAGCACCACTTTCTACATATGCCCTTTTCTGATTCCCCCAACAGCTAGTGCCTTCTCTCCCTAATTACTTTACATTCATTTATTTCTATTTGTCTTCTATATTTTGTGTGTATACATTTATGCATACACACACACACACACACACATATATATATATATATATATATATATATATATATATATATATATATATATATTCATTGCCTTTACCATTAAAAAGTTGTAAGCTCCTTGAGAAAAGGGATTATTTCTCCCTTTGTACTTTTATCTTTAGTAACTTGCAGGGTACTTAACATGTCACAGGTACTGCAAAAATTTTTTTTGGTTGATTTGATTTGGGATAACTATTGAGTAGTCAGAAAGCCTATGATCAGTAATCTGAGGTTTCAGATAAAAGATGTGGGCTACTCTCAAGACCCCTGCAAAGGCAGTGACATTGGTCTTAAGTTTGTGTACCTTTTGCTGGCTTCTGTAACTCTGTACCACTCTACACACAAGTGCTAATTGTTCTATTCATTTTCTTAGACTACCCAAGTTCTGCCACTGTGGCATCCCATCTATGGAATGTCTTCTGATGGAATGCTCCAGGGGCTCCAGAATGCAAACTTATTTCCCTTGATTCCTAATTAAATCTACTGTTCCTTCATTAGGGGGTTCTCATCTAGCTCTAAGGAGGACAACATTCAATTAGTCCAATTTACTCCAAGAGGGAGGCAAATGATTGATGATAGTTTAACTCAAGGATGTTTTCTACTATAGAGTTGGTATGCTTATGTGTTCATGCCTGTGTGTGGGTGGGTGAGGGTTGCTGAGGAGGTGGCGTACTCATTAGTGGTCCGGTAATGCCTGTCATCTGATGTACTCCTTTAAAGGTCTGGTGAAGCCTCTTAGAATAGTGTTTTTATGTCCATAAAATAAAAATGCATAGGATTAGGAAGATTGTATTTTCACTATAATATGACTATGTCAAAATATTTTTCAAAATACTATAAACACACTGAAAAAGGACACAAGGTCCTGTATATGAAGTTAAGAACCATAAAACCTTAGAGATATCACAGGAACAAGAGATTCAGATTTAGAGGTGGAAAAGACCATAGTAATTATTGATTCCTTTTTTATGGAATTTTACAGATGAGCAAATTGTAAACAAGAGAGGAGAAATGATTTGCCCAAGGTCACATAGTTGATTAGATCATTTGGTGACTCCTCATACCCCAACATATCTTCTGCTTAGCAACTTCCTTCCATATTTTTTTTCATCAGAGAGATTTTCTAGGATTCAAGAGATAAGCAAAGTTAACTTACCTATATAGCAGATTTATTTTATTCTAGATTACTGTCAAGGTCTCTATACCAACCGAATGGCATGTTACATGTTGGTGAGTTAATGCAGCTATAAGAACTCAGAGATTTATGATTAGCAGTGTGGTCAAAGCTGGCCCTGTGTTTATAGAGTGCTTCATGGCTATTTATTAGCTATCCCCTACTCCATTCTGCCAAGAGAGTCCCTATTATCATCCTGACATTACAGGTGAAAAGGATGGGACCTCAATAAATTGTTTTTCTGTATGTTTGTTTTTCCACTTTCTTTTGTATACAAGCTTTGAAACTAGAGTAGAGAGAAGAAAATAGAATTATTTTAAAGAAGATGAGGAATGGGGCAGAATAAGAGAAAAAGCAAGTATAAACAGCTTTTCAAATTCCCTCAGTAATGTTTACAAAATTAAAACAGGAGAAAAAAATATATAGAATTCTGAAAGTCTGTATTTTGGCACAATGTATTCCTGGAAAATGTGTTAAGGTAAATCAATATGAAGTGAATTACTTTTTCTATAGAATAATATTATTATTTTGGGGTTACTTTCTTGACCAAGGTGTATACATCAAAAAAAGTATATGACCAAAAATATATAATAAAATCAAGGATAAAACTATAATTATTCCTAATAATTATTTGTAAAAAAGAAAATTTTGCTTCAATTTGCATTCTATAAATTAAGCTTATGAATAAATTTTCTATTTGCTTATTAATAGATTTTGATTAACTATACATTTACAGAATAGAGTTATTAGAAATCTACTAGTGCCACAATTTTGATTGAATCTTAAAATACCATATATAAATGATGTTTAGTAGACATAATTGGTAGTCACTAAAATTTAGAATGCTAAAGTTGTTTGGATGATATGTTTTTTTAAAAAAATCTCCAAAAAGTTTCAACATGCTATTTCCTTTTCATCTTTATAAATTTCTCTTTCATAATCATGGGGAAACAATATTAATCCATTGACCTTAGTGATGTTTTGGCAGTTTGTTATAACTTTTCAAAAACAGCCTAATTCCTGGTTTTATACCACCAAATGGAAAGGCGCTACATTGGTAAACCATCTAATGAATGTGGGTAAAAGCATCAGATTTTAGATGGAAATGAATGATTAATGAATTTAGGTTGTAGAAATGAAAACTTCTTGCAATGAGGCCAGGGAACACTGAATGTAAATTAATTCATAAGAAAAGAGTAAGATTTAATAGTGCATAAGCCTCTATCTACATTGGGAAGAAAAATGGGGAAAAATGAGGCAATCATTCAAATAATATGAACTGAAAAAACACTTCCATTTGAAATAATTAAATTACTATGGTAATTGTACTTTTTGTGTTTTATTTGGTTGAGAAGGTGGGAAGAATTTTATAACATGAAAAAGATGCACTAATTGTTGTAATTTTAAACTCTAATCCCAATTTTGTAATCTCTACACCATGAACTGGACCCCTTTGTTCTCTCACTTAAGTGACTACTGAGTTACACTTTGGAGTCCTCTGAGTGTAGCCAGTCCTTATCAAATAGCTTTTTAGTAAAATGATTTGTTATTTAGGACAATAATTAACCAAGAAAAGGTAATTGCTAACTCAGTTAGTAAATCACTAGTGGCAGAAGTTTAGATTTCAATGGGAAAACCCTATGTTTCAGTCTCAGAAGCCAAGAACTATTTCTGCTGATCCAAGAGAAATTTATTTAGTTTAATCATTCATTCACGAGGACTCTTCTCAAGCCTTTTTGTCTTTCTATTTTGCAAAAGGATAAGTGGATCATCTATTTAAAGAAAGAACTTTAAAAACTCAGTCATGGAGCAATAGTATTTAAGAGTGAGAAAGAACATTTTCTTTTATATTATTAAAGGGATGTTTTCCTATATTAGTCCAACTTACTCATTTTACAGATGAAGGAACATAGAGATGTATACTTTAGATAAGGCACATTTTTAGTGGGACTGAAACATATAGTTAACACCTAAAAGTTAAGGAATTTAGGGAAGACACATTAAGCTCATTATTTCTTTATCATAGGATCACTCATTTATTCTGTTTCTCTTTCTTTTACTGGGTTCTAGAAATATAACTAATGCAAAGCAACTTTGCCACTTTGTCCATAGGCACTGAAATATAAAGGGTGCAAAAATGTTAAAATAGTGATTTTAAAAGGTTATGTAGGGCAGCTGGGTAGCTCAGTGGATTGAGAGTCAGGCCTAGAGACGGAAGGTCCTAGGTTCAAATCTGGCCTCAGACACTTCCCAGCTGTGTGACCCTGGGCAAGTCACTTGACCCCCATTGCCCACCCTTACCACTCTTCTGCCTTGGAGCCAATACACAGAAGTTAAGGGTTAAAACAAACAAACAAAATGATTATGTAAATCCAGCTTTCCCTTCTCTCTTGACTGGCCACATAATAAATTAATTCACATGTAGCCCAAGTCTGCCCTTAGCTTTCTCACTTCTTCCTCAGTAGCAGCCTTATAAAATAGTGTCTTTACTAACGATTAATATTCTGGAATTTCTCATTCCTCACTAAGCATAGTTAGCCTTGAAACTCTCTCCCCATAGGTAGCATGCTGGAGTTTCATCCATAGAGTTTGTGTTGGATCTCTCCTCAAAGGGATGTTAAGAACACATCATTGTGGTTTGCCCTAGAGTCCAGTGATGGGCAAACCTTTTAAAGAGGGGGCCAAAGGAAAGGAAATGCTCATCTGTCAGTCTGTTTCTAAGGCAACTCTTTCAAAGTTTCATTGTATTGTATCCTACTCATTGTATTCGTCAGATTAAGAATAACTGTCACCACCTGGATAGAACATTTCAGGGGGCCACCTCTGACCCACTTGGTATAGTTTGCCCATCACTGCCCTAGGTAGTCATTTGTCTTGATTGCCCTCGATGCCAAAATTGCTAGTTTCAGCTCTCCTATGTCACTTTATTCCTTACCTTAATCCCCCAATTTTTTAACATATAAAAATAACAACCAACTTTTTTTGCATGTCATAGATAACCTCTACTCCTCACAGAGATGCTATAGCTCCAATTCAACAACGCTTACAAGGACTGGTTTGGATGGAATTCTTACAATGTTGCCTAGTCAATGTTCCCTTTCTTTTTTTTATATTTCCAAAGCCTTGCACACAGTAAGCACTTAATAAATTCTTGTTGATTAGCTCACTGAATGACCATGAGGCATTGCTCTAAACCAGTGGTTCCCAAACATTTTTGGCCTACAACCCCCTTTCCAGAAAAAAATATTACTTAGAGACCCTGGAAATTAATTATTTTTAATTTCAATAGCAATTAATAGGAAAGATAAATGCACCTGTGGCCATCACCGCTTTCCTGGATTGCTGCAGCACCCACTAGGGGGCAGTAGCTCCCACTTTGGGAATCATTGCTCTAAACCTCAATGTATTTGTTTTCACAATCTAGCTAATAAAAGCTTTATGAGAGGCAGCTTGGTGTAATTTATTAGAAGTTGGGCTCAGCACCAAGAAGACCTTAGTTCAAGGATTGTCTTTGACCTGTACTGGCTGTCTGACCAAGAGGAAGTTACTGAACCCAAAGATACCTTAGGCAACTCTCTAGGTCTATATAAGTTGTTGTATAAGTATCAACCAGTATTGTAAATGAGTCTTTCTTCCTCTAAGGGGTTGACTATATCAATGAAATTATACGCTATGATTCCTTTGCCTACACTATCTATTTCATAAGGACCTGGTGAGAATCAAATATATGTATGTATGTTTTAAAACTTTAAAATGGGACATAAAATAGAACTATTATAATAATAGAATTTAGAGGAAGTATAAGGATACTTAGAAAATATGTAATCCAACCTTCTCATTCTCATGAGTATAGTGTGACCCAGACAGGGTAGATTACTAGTTCAAGGTCACATTGATCCTAAATAGTTCTCTAAGATATGGTTAAGTTGAAGAATTCTTGCTACTCTGTGTTCTATAATCTTTTAAAAAGTGAAAATCTTCACACCTGGCAGTCCTGGAGGACTGCTATTCACATTTCTTTAATCATGAACTTCTTGTTGAAAAAGTTCAGTATTTTTGTGCAGAAAGACTTAATCTTCTGATTATAATGCAACAAAAGTCACTGTCCCATCCCCAGTGACCCCTACCTCTTTTTTACAACAACACTGTGTAAAATCCTAAAGAGAGAGATATTTTCCCAAATAGTAAAAATCAGAAAATCAAACTTTTTGAGAGTTTGGAAGGATAATTGGATAAAACAATGAATAAGTAATGAATGAATTGCAAGTAAATGATTAGGCATAATTATTGTAAAACATTGTTTACTCATTCTCACCTTTTCTTCCTTTCCTGTCCAGCAGAGTCTACTCTTAAGCTTAGAATAAGAATGTCTGTTTTTAGGGGGATAAAGAAGGAAGGCAACAAGCCTTTATACAGTGCCTAAAATGTCTCAGGCACTGTGTTAAGTGACTAAGTCACAAATATTATCTCACTTGATCTTCACAATAACCCTGGGAGATGAATGGTTATTTTTCTATTTTTTCCATTTGAGGAAACCAAGACAGAAAGAGGTTAAACAATTTCTTTGGGATCACACAGTTAGTAAGAATATAAGTCTATATTTGAACTCAGATCTTCCTACAGGCATTGTTCCACATGAGTGCCTCAAACTCAAAACTATCACTTAAAAACAGACTAACCACTGTATATGTATGTATATGTGTATGTGCATATGAGAAAGTGTATATATATAATTAAAAAATTACTAAGTACCTCTGATATTCTCTGCACCCAGTTACTTAAGTAGCTTATATTTAGGGGTTAGAGTTTATAAGTAAAGACATAGATAAATACAATTTAACTTGAAGAAAGAGTAGTAACAAGTGAGGATATGGGGAAAAAACATTCATAAGAAAGAAGTACTATTTGATTTGAGCCTTGAAAGAAAAGAATTCTGAAAGATAGAGATGAGGAAAAAATACTTTTAAGGCAGTCGAAATAAACTTCTACAAATGGAATTGAGTAAAGGTATGTCAATATATAGAGAATATCTGTTAGTTCACTTTGGGTCGGATGCAGAGTATGTGAGGGATATTAATATCAGATTATGTTGGAAAAATGAATTGATTGGGGGCAGCTAGATGGCTCAGTGGATAAAGAGTTAGGCTTAGGGATGGGAGGTCCTGGGTTCAAATTTGGCCTCAGGTACTTCCTAGCTGTATGTATAAATCACTGAATCCCAATCGCCTAGTCCATATTACTAATCTGTCTTGGAGCCAATACATTTTATTGCTTCTAAGACAGAAGATGAGAGTTATAAAAGAAAGGAATTCATTAAGATTTGTGCTCAATGGATTAGAGAATGAAAAGCTGGAAGCAGATCACATATTCTTACCTCTGTGTGTTTGTAGGAGTATGTGTATATGTTACTTCCTGTCTCTTCCTCTACTTTATGGGGACGAATTGCAGTCTTTAAATTTGCTTAGCACTGCCTAGGGGGTGGTCAGTCACTTCTGGAGTTGTTATCCACTTTAGTAAGTGGCTTGTAAACCTCCCCTACTTAATGTTAAGTAGGGGTGTCTGTACTCTTGGTTGACTAAATTTAAAAGTAGGCAAGGGGAGAGTCAATACCATCTTCACAATACATACAAATACCAGAATTGCAATGGTGGAAAAGAGACAAGCACACATATATCAAAAACTGTTTTGGAAATGACTAGAGTTTATCTGGTCAAACCAACAACCAAGTAAACTATTCTCTACAGAGTGACATTCTCTCTTAAGAAGTAGCATCTTGCCTTTGCTTAAATATTTAGTGATAAGAAATGAACAAGGGAAGCCCATTCTTCTTTTAGACATCTCCAAATATTTTATTTTCCCCCTTACATCAAACACAAATCTTTCCCTTTGCATCTTTCAACCATTGCTAGTATATTTTTTAAATCATTACCTTCTGTCTTAGATTGATAAGAGGCATCTGTTCTAATGTAGTAGTACTGTAAAGGCCAGGCAATTAGATTAAGTGACTTCCCAGGTTCACACAATTAAGAAGTTTCTGAGGCTAGATTTGAACCTAGTCTGGTGCTTTATCCACTAAGTCACATAGCTGCCCCTCGTTGCTTTTAGTTTTTATCCTCTCAGTCTAATCACTATTAATTTAATTCTTCATCCTTCTGACAGACCTTCAAATATTTTCACATGCCTATCAAGTCTATTAAGTCTACTATTCTGAGGTTGTACATTACAGGAACTTGCAGTGAAAACTCATATGATTTAATATCAAATTTTGTTACTGTCCTAGTTTTCCTTTTCTGGGCAAGTGAATGAATGGAAAATTTAAAAAAAATCAACTTTGTTAAATGCTTACTATATTATAAGCACTATACTAAATTTTAGGGATAACATACAAAGAAATAATATAGTTCCTGCTCTGAAGAAAAGACAATAAATACATATAGAAAGAAAAGAGTTGGAAAACAGAACAAGGGAGAGTGAGAGCAGACACATTAGGATGACTAGAAAGTAACATATTGGGCAGAGGCACCAAGCAATATAAGGAATAAGTTTTCCAGTCAAACTCAGGATATTAGGGTGAGAGTCTTACTTCTAGTGTGAAGAGGAGGAGGACCCCCAACTTGGCAATGCCCTTCCTAACATATGGCTTTCATATGCAACATAGTACTCCAGACTTGATCTCACCAGGGAAGAGAACAGAAGAGTTATTATATTTCTAATTCTCTGGATGCCTTAGACACTGCTCTTCTCTTTTCCCTAACACATGTTTATTCTTGTATGCTTAGGTATATGCTGGTCTTTTATGTACACATAAGATAAATAGGGAAAATTATTTGGTATTTGCATTATCAATTAATTTATGGAAATACTAAATGGGGGAAGGCATGACTTGTTCTTTGAATACTTACTAGGAAATACCATGATGGCACCAGAGAATAATGCTATAGTCACACCTTAATAAGGCATCTCAGGTACAGGGGCAAGTGGCACAGAAAGTACAGAGACAAATGCCTTGGGAGGGTATAGAGGCAGATGGCATAGGGATAGAAATGGGGTGGGTGAAAGCAGACATAATGGGGAAGAGGCTGGGGCAGGGAAAAGTCATTCATATAACCGTAGTTTGGATTTAAGTGTACTTAGTAACAGAACCAGATGGAGATGGAAGATTTCCAGGGATGTGAGGGAAGGAAAGGAAAGTGGGGGGTCTGATTTTTCATGTGAAAATTGTGTTTAGATGGAGGACAGACTATAAAGTTTATCTATCCCACCTTGAGGTTACTTCATTAACGTATCTATATTTTCTCAAAGTTGTCAACAACATTTTGGGATTAGTCCATTAACATATCCATATCATTTCAAGGTTTGTAACAACATTTGGGGCTCTGCTGGTCTTATTGCAGACGCCTGGAGCTTATCTGAGGCTTTTAGAACATAGCAGTTAGCACCACCAAAAAAATCCTTAAAATAACGTCTAGATGGCTTCAAGTAACCATTAAGTCCCATTAATCTATTAGACAGCCTATAAGTGACTTCTAGGGTTCCCTTTGTACACCTACTTTCTACTAGTGTTACTAACAACTTATGAAATTACTTATTATACCAACTACAAGTTGGGGGAGTGGCCAAAGGATGAAACAGGATTCAATTTTAACAAAGTATTGAAATAATTATCTTGTGATGCCAGAGTTATGGTTAAACTGAATAAATTTTCTTCTTACTAAAAAACATACAAAAACAAAAAAGTTGAGATTTTTAAAAAGTGTAGAGCAGGCATTTGAATGATAAGACATGACTGTTTTGTTATTGAAATATAAGATATATATGTGGCATTATTCCTTTAGGATATATCTTACCTGACAAATTTTACCTTTAAGAATAATAAATACATGTCTATAGATAAAAAGGAGACTTTAATCTGGTTTTAGTTTATCAGGTTTTTCTTCTTTCATAAATGGTTTTAAGAGAAGGTTGATTCAAGAAACATAGAAGGTTCTTTCTAGAAAAGATGTTGATGAGTAAGAATATAAAACAAATCAGTCCTTCAAGCTGTTGGAAAGAATTTATACTCACTCAGTTTGCTTTTATGTTTGCTTTGGACAATTCTATTTGACTATTTCATGTAATAAGAAGAGTTAATGTATGTGAAGAACCATGCAAGTCAAAAAGAATTTTTAAATATGAATTCTTATCATGATCATGATTATTGTTTTCATCATTTCATTCTCATCATTTGTGATAAAGTTTCAGATTATTTAATTTAGAGGTAGAGAAGGGACTAGTCAATATAGAGTTAGCTAGATAGCAATGGTCTATGACAAGTTCCTGAACTTGGAGTCAAGAAGAACTGAGTTCAAATGCTATCTTAAGACATTTACTAGTTATTTATCCTGGGAAAGTCAATTCATCCTTTTCTGCCTTGGTTACTTTATCTCTAAAATGGGGATAAAATAGTAGATACCTTCCAAAAGTTCTTGTAGAAATAGAATTATTTAATATTTGTAAAAGCATGATACTTGGTACATAGCATGTAACTAATAAATTATTTGTCTGTCTATCTATCTATCTATCTATCTATCTATCTATCTATCTATCTATCTATCACTAGCTCTGAGTTAAGTTACTATCCTGCTATTATGCCTTTATATTACTGTTCTGTGAAATATAGTATTATTATTAGATGTTTAATGTTACTATAATTCATCTCCATATGTAATATAAGCCCATTTTCCTATTTGTTCAGTCTTTGATTACCCACTTTATTGTTTAAACTAAAGTTAATACACACTTTGAATATACTCTCCTAGCTGAGTGAGCCATAAGAGGGTAGAAACTACTCAGAGATAATATCATAGATGGGGACATGGAGGTACTGAGTCCTTCAGTACTCTCATTGATAAATGAGAGAATTCCTAGACCTGAACCCAGATCTTCTATCTCTACATGGTGTCTTATGCTGATAATCCTGCTTCTTAGCAAAGGATGAAACATCTGGAGACCAGGCTACTCCTCTTTAGTCTGCTTTATTGCCCCTAACTTTCTGTTCCCCGGTTCTCCCCTTCTGTCCCAACCCTAGTCTAACAATAGCGGCCAAAATTTAATATCAGGGAAACACTGGTAAACCTGAGTGAAAACAAGGAGAGGAAGGAGATGTTAAGGATCTATGAGTAGGGCAATAGCAAAATATGACTCCTTTCTTTGCTTCCTTTCCATATATTCTCTCAGCAAGTTTCTCTTCACTTTTCCTTCCCACCTTTCTCCACCAAAACATGTTCTAACTGTCAGAAAACTAACCTGATAATTTATTCAAGCTATTTGCTGATAAAAGCTTAAGCTGTTAACTTTCCCAGGGGTATTTGCATTTTAATAGGATATCTTAGAAACAGAATAACCTTCTAGACACAAAGGAATTAATTTCAAATGGTGGAATTTCTAGTACTTATAATAGGCTAGTGAGAGAAAAATTTGAGTTTAGGAAAGACCTTTTGGTTACCTCTCAAATAATGGTGCATACTCCACAAACTTGATTCAATTCAATTCTCTACCATTTGATTCAACAATCATTTATTTATTAAGTGCTTAGTATCTATAAAGTGATAGTTAGATCATACAGTAGATAGAGCACTAGACCTACAGTCAGGAAAACCTGAGTACGAATCCTGCCTCAGACACTTAACTAGCTGTATGACCCTATACAAAACATTTAGTCCTGTTGGCCTTAGTGTTTTTATCTGTAAAATGGGTTGGGAAGGAAATGGTAAATGATTCAATTATCTTTGCTAGGAAAACCTCAAATGGTATCACAAAGAGTCAGACATGAATGAAATACTACATCTGTAAGGTACTCCAGTATGGCTGTGAATATAAAAATCAAACAACACAAAAAACAAAATAAATTGATACCACATAATTTGCAGAGGAAGAGAGCAGTATCTATTAGGTGGTGTGAGGAAAAGCCTCATGAAGGAGTGTCTTATTAAAGGTGATTAAAAGGAATATCTTCATCTTAAGGTGATGACCAAAGGTGATTAGATGAGAATTCTAGGCTAGAGACGCCTATGTAATAGGGAACCGGGGCAGAAGATAAAATGTTACATCTGAGGATGAGATAGAACTTCATTTTAAAGTAGAGAGTTTTAAAGAGTAATAATAAATGGAAAATTAGCTATTAGTCAATTTGTAGAGGGTGTTAAATTTCAGACTGGGGATTTTGTTTTTGATGTTAGAAGCAATAGGAAATTAATGAAATTCTTGACTAGGTGAGTGGCATGCTCAGATCTGTGTTTTATGAGTGTTAATTTGGCAGTTAGGTGGAGGATTAATGGGTCAGGAGAAAGAGTAAAATCAAGAAGAGCAAAGAGAAGGTTACTGAAATGGTCAAGGGGAGAGGTAATGAGTGTTTGCATTTAGGCAGAGGCTTCATGAATGAAGTGAACAGATGAAAGAAACATCATGGAGGCAGAATCAATAAGGCTTGACAATTTATTGGACATGGGAGTTCGGGATAAAAAAGTCAAGGACGTGTTCAAGGCTATCATAAACCTGGATGCTTGGAAGAAAGTGGTACCCATATGAGTTTGGAGGATAAATAGGTTTTGAGGAAAATGTACATAAGTTCTATAGGTTTGTTTTGAGATACCTAAATGACATTCATGTGGAGGTATATAACATAGTGGGTAATGTAGGCTTCTGAAGTTTAGAGAGATAGACCATGTTGAAAAGATAATTTAAAATTACTAAAACTCAAAAGCCTTAGTTTGGTTTTAAATTTTTAAAGCTCAAAATTTTACTAAGCCATATGGGACATCCTTTGTGTATGAATATACAAATATATACATACATATATAGCATTTAGTATATATGGACAGATATGTATGTATGTAGATATAGAAAATATATGTACATACACATATATTTCTATGCATTATATAAATAAAACTTCAGGGATTATCTACACAGAAATAATAAAAGTCATAAGAGTTTATGAGATCACTTAGGCCAGTGCTGGTGAATATTTTTGAGTTAGGGTGCCCAAACTGCAACTTCAATTTCCTGTGAGGTCCCCATATTACTCCAGAGAGCAGAGGGAGGAAGTGCTCACTTTGGGCAGCTTGACAGAAGGATGGGGCATGCAAAAATGACCTCTGAAGCTAGGAAGAGGGGAAACAGAGCAGCTCCACCCCACCCTGCTGGTCCGGCATGCCTGCTAATACTTCACCAACACTAATTTAGGTAGATAATATCTTGTGAGAAAAGAAGAGTGCAAATGCCAGAGCTTTGAAAAATACTTAGCGTTAGTGGGAAAGAGAGGATAAGAACAAGAGGAGAGAGAAAAGGTTAATGATCAACGTATAGAAAAAGAGCACAATAGAAAGGGGTGGGTGGCCTTGGCAAGAAGAAGGGTGACCTGTTTGTGAAAGACTGGAACAAAAGAGGAGAGAATGATGATGCACTTTCAAGTGTAAAATAGGGAAGTAGAGGAACCTAAATTAAATGACCTTTAATTTTTTCCCAGTAAATTAGGTGGTATCTTCAGCTAAGAGAAAGGAAGAAGTGGTGTAGGATATTTGAAGAAAGAAGAATTGAAATAACTAGTGTGGAGAGCAAGAAAGAGTCAATCAGGAAAGAAAACATAAAAGAATTGCTATGGAACAATGAAGACTCATGTGAGATAAAATACTAAAATTTTCCGAATGAATGGGCATAGTTGTATGTATTCAACAGTGTTCATTCATGTTTGACTCAGAGTATAAAGTAGAGGTAAATCAAGATTGAGATTAGTGAGAATTGACTGGGAAGCAAAGGAGCTGAAATTGTGTGGGTCAACCATAGGGTCAAGCCTGTAAGGGATGGAAATAAGGTTAGTGAAGGGCTTAGATGACAAGAAGGAGTAGAAAATTTAGAGGTGGTGATGATGGTGTTAAAGAGTATATTCAGAAAGAGTGAGGCAAAGAGATACTGACGTATAGGAGTTTGTGATCAGAGAGGAATCACAGAGTTCTAAGTCATGGAAACGGAATAGTTATATAATGATGGACAGATCAAGAGCATGACCATGTCTGATTGAGGGAGGTGAGGTAGAATGAAAATGGAGGTAATGAGAATTGAGGAATTTGATGAACTAAAGAACCTTGGTATTTAGGGGGACATCAATGTGTATACCTAAGTCCTCAAGAATAAGGGAGAGATGTGGAGATGAAATCTGTGAGTCAGGTACAGAAATCCATGAGAAATCAGAGAGATGGACCTGGGGGGATATAAGAAACTATTATAAAGATTTGGACTAGGTATTTAAGATAGATTAAGTCAACCTCAAAGGAAGATAAGTTGCTAAGTGAGGATAACTATGTGACAGACTGATTGTGAAAATGAGGGGTAAAAAGCATGCTAGATCTCTTCCTAAGACTTTGGGAGGTACAAGAAGAGAATCTAGTACTTTAGAGGATAACAAGAGGTACTACTAGTAAAAATAACTGGGATAATCAAGCAGCTAGGTATATTCATTATTATTTTAAATGCCAAGTTTAACATATAACCACGAGATTTGGAGCTGGTAGGAACCTAAAGGGAATTTAGTTCACTTACACATTTTATAGATAAAATGAAATTCAGGTTTTTGGAGAGTTTTGCTGAAAATCACAGAACAAGTAGAACTGGGATTCAAACTCAGAAACACCTGACTATATAAATCTAGTACTTTCCTCATTATTCCATACTACCTTATTCTAGAAAGAGTTAATGCAACTCCCTGAAGGAAACACTTTCTGCTCTGCTCTGCTCTGCTCTGGTGGCATTAGACTCAAGATTATTTGTTCAATCTCTGGCTTTAGTGACACAGGTTGAAATAATCTAACCATTCAGAATATTAAAAGCTAATTCTTTAACAAGATAAAGCTATGATCTGGGAGCTAAATAGAATGATTTCTTTGGTGGTATGCTGTGCTTAGTCTGAGTCAGCCCTCTTGAAAATGTTAATTAGCACCAAATAAAGAACAATGGAAAATGTCTGCCTTCCTCCTCAGAGACCAAGATTTGGGACAAGTCATTTTGCACGTGAGTGGAATGTGGAGTCATCCAAGAGATTTAAATATCTGATTTTAATAGGTTTCATCCCCCTGGGAGCGACACTTTTGATTATCTATGACCTATACCAATTATCGTGATTCTCCCCATCGGCCCACCATAATTTTAATAACTAATCAAACTAAGCCTGAAGGTTTCTGTAAAATGCCAAATATGTACATGCACTTTTGCTAGTTACAGAACTGGTACTTGCTACTTGACCTTTTTGCAATTTCTTAGACTTCTTATTCATACCCTAGCCACATATTTGACTTCTCTGTGTTGAATTGGTCCTTATTGATCCCAAGCTGGTAGCTGTTTGGGCTGTGGAATGACCTTCTATGGACATTTGGGGAGCCCTGGGTGCCATGAGGAGAATTCTAGATTAGTCAGAGTTGAAAATTTAATGGTGTGAAAGTCAAGTGAGAAGGGCTCTTTCTGAAGATTTACATAGCAGATAGTTGATGATCTTTTTGGTGAGGAATGTCAGGGGTGAAATAGGAAAGGGGCCTGGGCAAGGAAGGTTAACCTGAAGATGAAGCTATATTCCTAGAAACTGTGCCTCCAGACTTCAGCCTACTTAACGTTCCACCCTTTTACCCCCTCTTGCCTTCTCAGACCTATCTCATTGCAGGAGCTTTCCATGTTTCCATGTGACCTAATTTTGATTCCTAATTGTTCCTTCCACTTGGTCACGCTTTCATTATTGTTGCCTCTGGACTATGCCTTGAGCCCAATTAACCGTCAGGGAAATTGTGGGCCCCTTTGCTTGATAGTGAGCTTAGATTTAGAAAAAAGGAAATATGAACTCTCAAGTGCCTCACCTCTGAAAGGTGAAAAGGCAGCCAGCCTTTCCCTCTGAAACTTTGATGCACATTGACTATTCCTCCAGAGAGGGGAAAGTAGCTCAGGGAGGGGGCAAAGAGATTGGGAAAGAGGGATAAAGAAGGAGATGGGAAAGAAAGGGAAACGAAATCTGATTAATGTGTTCAATTTCCCCTCACTCCTATCTATATTCTCTATGCCCTTTGCCTGTGAAGAGACCATTTCTTGAACATATAGTTTCAATGAGGGTCCTGGGCGGTCAAGGGAAACATCAAAAGAGGTAGGATTTAGCCATGGATAAATGGAATTTGAATAGCTAGGAAGGAGGGGAGGTCAAAACCCTGCAAAGAGCTTTAGAAAAAAATACAACCCTGAAGCAAGGATGAGCCACATGCATTATAAGGGTACTGGATGTGGTTCTGGCAGGAGCAAGAAGGGCCCATGTTTATTCCCCTAAGCAATCATCATTCCTAGAAAATTACTGGAGCTAAAAGATTCTCCAAGTCTCAGTCCTTTCTATCAATTTTCTATGTAGATTGCCCAGGCAAATGGCACTTAGCAATAGTCTCTTTGCCTTTTAAATACAATGATATGACTGATTTGAATGTCAGGGTAACTATCCAAGTCCAAAGAGCAAGCTGTTAAGAAAATGAGATGGAATAAACTACTAGATATATACATTCTTTACATTATTACAGTTATTTTTCTTCCTTTAGATAAATGTGGCTTCTCTGCCCCCCAATAAGTTTTCTAATATTTTTCTTCCCCTTTTGACTTTTCTCTACTTCATTTTCCTGATATGTAAAATGAATGAGTTGGACCAAGTCATCTGAAAAACATCATCTAATTGCAACATTCCAAGATTCTGTAATTACAGCTCAATTAACACTGGTTACTTGAATCATGTGAAAATGTTTTCAGAAGTTCGTGTATTGTGGGAAAATGCAGACTCACCCCTATCTACAACAGTTTTGTGAAGCTAAAGGAAATAATAAATATGAAAATGCATTGAAAAATTCCCAAGGGGAAGGTAGTAGTCATTTTCATCATCCACCAAGAAACCGGTTTTGACAAACGAAATGATTACCTTCAAAGGACCTGATGTTACACTGTCTGACTAAATATAAGCCTGGAATGTGCACAGAACCCTGAAATGAGAGTCAAGAAGACTTGGTTTTGAATGTGCAGATATCTTCAAGATATGTGATCATGATCAAATCATTTCGCCTCATTCAGCCTCATTTTTGTCATCTGTAAAAGGGTCTTATTAATAACATCTAATTTACAGAATTATTGCAAGGATTGTGTGGAGACAATTTATGTAATATGCTTTATACAAGCCTTAAAGAGGCAAAAATATAAGCTGTAATTTTTCAGAAGGTTTGAATGTGTAGACATAATCCAAGTGAGCTTTTTGAATGGCTTTTTTATTTATATTAATCATTGCAGATTAGCTAGGTTAAAAAGAGACAAAATCCCATTATGATGAATTTCAGGGAACCTCTGCATTGTTTTGTTGTAATGGCATGTTGCTAAAAAATGAATATTTCCCCGGGAATATTATTTCTAGTATGTGGGACTAAGAAATGAAGTAAAGAGCTTACACAGTCCCTCTAGTTGAATGAGCAAGTCAAAATAGTATGCTGAATCCTATCAGAAAAAGAGAGGGACCCAAATATAAAACTCCACATTCATCTGCATTATCCTAGATTCTGAATCTTTTATGTAGTATTTTATTTAATTATTTTTAGAAGTTTATGTGGGAGGAATAATTGTACTTTAATAGACTTTAAAGCTCCTTGAGAGTACAGTCATTTAAATGTGAGTTTTGTATTTCCCTTGGGGCCTAGAATAGTGTTCTGCACATATCAGGTGATTAATAAATGTTTATTGAATGAATGAATAGCAAATGAAAACAATCAGCTCAGATCTCCACCTCTGCTACTCATTCTAATACCCCTCTGAAATAAGTCCGAATAAGATTATTTTGTTTAGTTTTGTTTTTCTCTTTGGAGTTAATGCTGCAGGATCAAGGGCCAGAGAAAATACTTGTGTACATTTAACTTGCTACAGAGAAGAAATAATAACCAGATAAACAAAGCACTGGTCTTTCGGACAGTTTTTTCTTTTATTTCTTAAATTGAGAGAGAGAGAGAGAGAGAGAGAGAGAGAGAGAGAGAGAGAGAGAATCTACTTTAAGTAAGTATGACAGTATATGTAATAGTCAAAATTATAGCCCCTCACCTCTGAGAAGAAGGAAGAGTCATCTTCTGATGTCATCCCCAGAACCAAGGTTTATCATGATAATTACTCAACATTCAGTTTCTTTTTGTGTGCCCTTTGATATTTTTCAAGTCATTGCATACTTGGTTTTCCTGGCCTTTTTCTCTTGCTTCTTTGAAATCTTTACCATTATTTTTTCTCATGCAGTTACATTTTCATCCCATTAATGTATCACAGTTTGTTTAGTCATTTCCCAATTGATGGGCATCTTCTTTGATTCTGGTTCTTTGTTACCACAACAAAGGAAGATCTGCTATGGACATTTTTATTTTAAAAACCATTACCTTCTGTCTTCGTATCAATTCTAAGACAAAAGATAGCAAGGGCTAGGCAATGGGGGTTTAGTGACTTGCCCAGGTCACACAGTTAAGACGTGTCTGCAAATTTGAACCTAGGTTTTCTTGACTCTACATCTGACACTCTATCCACCGTGTTTGTAAGGTATGGAACTTTTCTGTCTTCGACTTCCTCATGGTATATCCCTAACCCACAGGATCTCTGTATCAAATGAATATGGACATTTTCATCTAACATAACTCCTAATTGCTTTCCAGAATAATTGGACAAAATCACAGCTCTACCAACAATGTAATAGCATATCTGTCTTTACTCATCCCTTCCACACTGACTATTGCCATATTTTGTCATTTTCAATGCAATTTGAATGAAATCCAGGATTTCACACACACACACACACACACACACACACACACACACACACACACACACACACACACCCCAAGAACAATATGGAACATAGAGTCATCAGATAGGAAGTAAAGGAACCAAGAATTATTGATGGGAAATAGAATAAGAAAGTTCTGTTGAAGAGGCAGACCTGGGTCAGATCTGCTAGACACCCAGGTAATAACTGTGCCACATTTTGACTGCACTTTATTATCTACTACCTTATCTGTTTCTATTCCAAAGAATAAGAAATCCTTCCTGGGATAAACTCTTTACTTCTAATCATATCATCATTCTGCTAACTAAAGCCTTAATCAACATCACTTCCCCCAGTCCCCTCTCCCCTCTGTTTGGAGTAAAGGAGGGTGAAGTATCAAACTCCTCCTAATACCTTCCTGTATTGGGGTCAGGATCTGGCAAATTTGCATCTGCCTCCCTGCTTGATTTCAATTAAATGGAAAAAGATGCCTACACAACGCTTACCCTTTAACACTCTGTCCCCTCTCCTTTTTCCTGCTTCTTTTTGCTTGTTATTTCCTTTAAATTTTAAGCTACCCAAGGTCTGAGACTGCCTTTCAATTCATTGTATCTAGGCAGCTAGGTAGCTCAGGGGATAGAGAACTAGGCTTAGGGACAGAAGGTCCTGGATTCAGATGTGACCTCAGACATGTCTTAGCTATATGACCCTGGGCAAGTCACTTAAACCCCATTGCCCAGCTCTTACAGCTTTTCTGCTTTGGAACCAATACTTAGTATTGATTTTAAGATAGAAGGTAAGGTTTATTAAAAATAAAATGTATCCCCAGCTCTTGGCACAGTATGTGGCACATAGTAGGTGCTTAATGAATATTGATTGGATCGGAATGAAAAAACCTGCTTGATTTTTATAGGATTTTTATCTGGATCAAGCAGGGCCATGCACTGGGAAGAGAAAGTGGGAAACCTAGACAGTGTGCATGTCAAGTTTTGGGAATTAGTGTTGATATTCAAAACTCCCCCAGGCTTTTGGCTTTGACTGCAGGGTTTGCTTTGACAAGGTGACTCAAAGTATTTGACCTCCCTGGTGGCTTTTTCATTTAGTGGGTTAGGGGGCCTGCTTAGGTCCTTACATTGTTCTGTCATTTTGTTAAGTGTGAGGTGAAACTTGGAGTCATTTTGATTTTCATTTTCCTTATGGGGAGTGACTTGAAGTAATCTCTCATATAGTCATTAACAGTTCGTAGTTCTGAGAAATGTTTGTTCACATCCTTGGATCACTTAGTCCTTGGAGACTGGCTGTTGATATTTTTATTTGAATTATTTTTTTACACATCTTAGATATCAGACTAAAGAGAGATTTGATACATCTCTGAACCATCTGGGTTTGGACTCGTTAGTCAAAGATAGCATTGCTAACACTGTTAATATATGGCCATGGTGATCCCTTAATTCTGTATGTGTACCTAAGATTGTTCTTTTGTTTACAGTAGTGGCTACTCCTTGCCTTGTCCCTTGCTGTTTCAATTTCTAACTTTCCTTCTGATTGCCATCTCATTTCACATAGAGGGAACCCATTTTTCATTGCTGCTATTTCCCAGTAAGCTGGTCCCCAGGCTACTAGTGCACCTGAAGTCATATTCCTGCAATATGTATCATTGGGCTACTATTTCTGCTGCCTAGCTTACAACTCTCTCATTTTAACTCAGGAGATAGTAACTCTCTGTGGGTCTATGAGAGAATAAACCTTCTTTTGCTTTTGATGAACATTTTCTTTTATTCTTATTGGGTACATGCATTTTGCCATAGTAAAATTACAGAGATGCTATTGGGGTAGGGGCAATTCACAGGAGGGGAAGAGAAAAGAAAACCAAGACATCAAAGAAAACCTGCTAAAAGGTGTAGAACTGGACACCTGAGCAAGAAGAACTTGAATATTCATTGGCTTCAAATAAATCAGTCATCTTTGATCTGCAAATGTGCTGAGAGATGAAAAGTACCTTATCAGGCAGAAAACAGGAAATTTAGTAGAAGCAACAAGGGGCATGAGTTTTAAAGAATAATAGGAAGGAACAGATTCATTTTTGAAGGAAGCTGATATGATGCAGAAAAGCTTCAAGGATGCCTGATCACCTTTGTGATCAAGACCCAGTGATTAATTTAAAATCATAGGTACATTCAGCTGAGCTTTACTCAAATGTAGAATCAGCTATGATAATCACTGAGGAAAATATATCTCCAAAAACCTGATTTTATGGTTACAGTGAGACTTCCAAGGGTTGAAGTCTTATAAATGTCCATAAAATAAAATGGTAACATTTGCAAGGTCAGTGCAGCCTGATAGCTGGGAACTGAAACTCTGAGGCCAAGTAGATAAGTGCCTTCCTCATAGAAACCTAGGAATTAGGAATCAAGGGTCCACAGTGGGCCAGGGAGCTAAGAGGCAGAAGTGAAGCAGACATCCAGAGAATCGTGCTGAGATTTATTCCTGGAGATGAAGCTGTAAAATACATTCTAAAGTGGACAGTTAGATGTCACAAGGGATAGAGTACTGGGCCTAGAGTTAGTTAAGATATGAATTCAGATATGACCTCAGGTCCTTGTCAAATTGTTTAACCTTTTTTGCCTCAGTTTCCTTAATTGTAAAATTGGGTTAATAATAACACCTATTTCACAGGGTTATTGAAGGATCAAATGAAATAAGTGCAAAGTGTTTAGAACATTGCCTGGCATATAATAAGCACTATATAAACATTCTTGTTTTAATTGTTGTTATTTTCCCAGACACAGTCAGGCTAGAAGCCTTAGAAGTATTAGGGAAATATTGGTAAATGTTGTTTAACAATTGAAGAAAGAAAGGAAGGAAGGAAAAAAGAAAGAAAGTAAGAAAGAAAAAAGAAAGAAAGAAAGAAAATTTTAAATTTAACCTGAATTATTAACATTTTTCCATCACTTTTTTTAAAGTCAGTAAATCAACAAAACAATGAATTTGAAGTGTTTATCCATTTCTAAGGTGTTAAGTACTCACATTGAAAATTTAACTATTAGCTCAAGCAAGCCTGCTGAGCTGGTTCCCACATACTTCTATCAAATATTCACCCAGATAGCTTTAAAGTATATAATAGGGAGGAGGACATGAGTTCCCTCTAAGCTGTCACAGTCTGTATCCTCTAACACAGTTATGTCCCAGAGAAGTGAGAATGACTGAAAAAGTACACAGCTGTCACATACCTTATAATAAATTCATCACCACCATATCCCTGCTACCACTAAGGTTTCTAGTGGATTTGAGTTGACACCATTGATGGGTCTAGGATGATAAAATTAGTGACAACAACAACAACTATATTTAAATAGCACTTATTATATGCCAGGTGCTGTGCTAAGTGCTTTACAATTATTATCTCATTTGATCACATACCTTAAGTTCATTTTTATTCACCTGTGGTTCAGTATTAATACCATGTCTTATATTTTCTGTGTCTTGAATCTCAAGGGCCATGACCTTTTCACTGCAGAAGACTCTCTTGGGGAATTACTCATGGTTCAGACAAAAGCACAAATACCCAAGAAAAAACACCCCAAAACATATCATCACTGCTATTCTGCTGCCGCCTCTCTTGTTCCTCTAACAATATAAATTAATTTCTCTGGACTATATGATATTGGCTAGTCCAAAGACACCAATAGTGTTCTGTTCTCTCTGCTTTAATACACTGGCTGCTAATAGCACCAGCATGGCTACTGATAGCCATCCCCTCACAGTTCTATCTACTGAGTTCAAAATCTGAGCTAGTCAAGCCAATCTGTCTAGAAGATTTTAGTTTTCTTAGGAAGATGTTGTACTTTCAGAAGGAAAGGTGGGAAAAAAGTCCAGATTAGCAGTAGAGCTTAGAAAGCTACAGGCTGAGTTTACTAAATACTTCAAAAGAAAATCAAGTTGTACATCATAGAAAACTGAAGTTTCATTCAAAATATTTTTTATTCTTTTATGTATGTACAAATGTCCAGTCTTTTAGTTCAGAATAAAAATTTTAAAAAATAATTTTGAAATGACTATTCTGTAAAATCATCTGTTTCAGTGTCAAGTCAAGTGCCAGACACTGTGCTAAATGCTTAGAGCATTAATAGAACCAGAAAGTCAGTACCTGACCTCAGTGAGCTTACATTTTAATGGGGAGAAAACAACACTTAAAAGGAAACTGGAAATGTGAGTCATCAGGGAGAGAAGATGAAAGTAGTTGGGGGCAAGAAGTTTATTGTAGAGAGGAGAGTTTAGAGCTTAGCGTGGAAGGTTTTGGCATCTTCTTTAAAATGGTGATAGTGAGCAAAGCCAGGCAATCAGAGGAAGTGTGGTCTCAAGGATAGATGATGTTTTCAATTTATGAAGCCTTGGGCCCTGTGTGAACATCCAAGTTGGAGAGGTTTCTGTGACGTTGTTATGAAAATCTAGGAGGAGAAAGCAGGAATATATCTTAGAGAGGAATTTGTTGTTGTTTTTTAGTGAAGTTTCTTTTTGAAAAATATAAATATCAAATGTCAGTTGGAATTAAGGGGAGGAAGAAAATTGTTCATTATAGACCAATATAGAGAGGAAAATCAAAGTACTTGTAGGACAGATAAGGGTAAAGGAGAAATCAGTTCTATATAGCTGGACAGAATTGATGGGGCTGGGTAGAAAACAAGAATTTAAAAATCAGGACAAAGTCATTTGAGAGAGATCCTCCTTTTAATATCCTCTTCTCTTTCCTTCCTAATTCTCTGAATTATCAGGTCAACAGGTTAACAGTGATTGTATTCTGGGGAATACATAAACATGAAACAAACAGCAGTATCTGGGAGAAAAAGTTAATGGGAAACTGAGGTAGGAAGAGAACCAAGGAAAATGGAAAGAGCTAATAACCTTATCCAGGGCTTGAATATTAATTGTCTTCAAATAAAATATATCAATTATATTTGTTCTTCAAAAGAGTGAATGGTTAATGGTACCTCCTCAGCCTAGAAACAAGAAATGTATTAATGGATTCAACAAGGGGCATGGACTGTGAAGAAGAAATGGAAGCCTGAGGCTGGTTTTTGGAAAGAATGAATATGATTCAGATAGGAAGTAGTGTTCTGGATGTATATTTTCTTCCATCTGAAGCTTTTTTATAGCTTCCTAACCTTTTTGGGGGGTTGGTGTGAAGGAGGGAGGGAGGGTTATATTATCTCACAATTGATTGGTCAGAAAAGATACTGACAAAAGGACCTAAGAAGCTAGATGTAACCTGGAGTAAGTCCAAGTGTCTGAAGCCTAAGAACTAAGCTAGATTTTATTGGCTTCTCTTCAGGATTTTAACTTTCCCTAATGCTCATTACTACATTAACACCAGTGGCTTAAAGGACACAAACGCTTTCTTGATTCTCAGTCTATTTTGTCACCTTTGTTATACTTTGAAAGGGTACTTCTCAATAGTAGTGTAAGGATAAGGGATAAGGGATAGGAAAGAAGTAAAGATTGTCTTTAAGAGGAAAGGAGGAGAATTTAGACAAAAACCCTGGGAGAAGATTCTAGAAGGAGAAGGTTTGGAGAGGAGGATCTTGGGAGTTAAATGGTAATAATGATCACTCCTGATCTGCCTTCTCTCTGAGCTAGAAGGGAGGACATTTGCCCTATCATCTCCTTGGAATGGATTAGTCTTGTGGAAAGATTAGGAAGTTCCTGGGTTTGGAGAACTACCTTGGAGGAGATTTGTGCTGAGACCAATCTGACTGAGACAATTTGGTTAAGGTAAACCTAAACAGTTTTCATCTGGGACTTTGAGTTTACCTAGGAAACCCAACCCCAGGCTTGGAAAGGACTCAGTCCATCTTTGAGTTCTGTATCCTTAGCCTTTTAGAGACAATCTTTAGGTTAAGTAGAGTAGTCAGATAGCTTTGGGTTCTAGATAAATCAGCGAGTTGGAAAGAAGGTATTGAGAGTGCCTGAAGAGCATTCCATGAGGGGAGCATATAAGGTTGAGTGGAGATTAGTTTTTAGAGAGAGGGACCCTGTTAAATTTATCTACCATTTCTCTAATCCTCAACAGACTTTGTTTTCTATAATCTCAAAGGGTTGTGCTTTACTGGCCCTGGGGAGGTTCCTAGTTGGGTGTTTTCCATTACTAATCCATCTAGGTCCTTCCTAATCAGTCTCTCCTGTTGGAGGTATATTTCTTTTTCAGTAGATTTCAGGATAATACTTATAGTTTTGAATTGTCAATAGGGATCTCTAGCCATATGCTGTTTGCAAACTACAGCATTAATGAATAAACATTAAATTAACTATGAATTCTGGTGATTTGTGTGTGTGTGTGTAAAACTAATGCAATTCTCCAAAGGCTATAGATATTTTAAATTTAAAAATATTTATTAATCAGTCACTTAAGATTTCTAACTAGCCAGTGGACTTTCTTCATAGACTAAAAAGTCATCAAAGAACTCAAACATCTAGGCATAAGAGCTGGGTCAGAGAGAGAGGCATGAGCACAAACAGTTGGAAGCTCAGCTGAGTGAGAAAGAGAAAGAATAAGACCATAATGGAGAGGCAAAAAAGAGTGATTTCCACTGGCTTATGTCTTACATACCCCTTGTGACATCATCACCCAATCCTTTACCAAGATATTTCCAACTAGAAAAGTCACTGAGAAGGTGGGATCAGAGACCTCAACCCCTCCCTCAGTACTTCATTACAGGAATGAGGTGCATCTCAGGAAGCCACCAACACACCCTTTCCAACTCTCCAAAGTATAGAAACAGGGAATATCTATCAGCTTACAAATAAGATGAGGAAATACACACACACATATGTGTGTGTGTGTGTGTGTGTGTGTGTGTGTGTGTGTGTGTGTAGTCTATGTAGAATGACCACAGGAAGTATAAAGGAGAGTTCATCGTACCCTCCTTTAGGTTCTCTTTATCACTTTAGGTTCAACTGTTGTTTGTTGTAGTTTCTATAATATTCCTGGGCTGTAAAAGAAGGATCACCCTGAAATTCTCTCACCCAAAGATAATGGCCAGCTCCAAGCTCATGTCTGAGATTGTTAGGAGAATGAACAAGTCACCCATTCTAAGGTAATAGCCACTGTAACAATATATGCAAGATTAAGATTATTTTATGTAAAACAAGTAGACCAATCATCTACTGGGCCACTTAGATTTGGCCAATCATTGTCCCCAAACCCAAGAGTTATACAGACTGTAAAGTGATAGATGCTGATTAAATATCAGAAAGAAGTCATTTTCTTCAGTACGAACACAGAACAGCAGAGCATAAACTGTTCTGTATCTAACCCCTTCATGTGCATGCTGGTGCCTGTATCTGTGTTGACAGTTGGCATGAAGCAATGACCTACTTTACTAGATAGGGAATTGTTTCAGGATATTACTGGAATGGATGGCAGAGGAGGATATCTAAGAGAGTTTTTACATTTTGTTTTTCATTCATTCATTGAATAAATATTTATTAAATATAATTATATGCAGATCACTATTCTAGTGTAGAGATAATTAAGTTTAGATTCAAACAAGACCCTATGCTCATGGAATTTTACAATCTACAAAGATTCAATAAATCTTCCTATCTAAAATTCCTTAAAAGTATTCAACAAAAATATATGTAAAAAATCCAGGATGATGGAGAATAATAGAGATAAAGGTATACATTTATGTGTGGGTCCATTTCTTTCTCCTTTTGGGTATCAATAAACAATATCTGCTTGCTTATTGAATAAGTTTATACATCAGTTCTACTTATTTTGTTTTGAGGTCTTGCAGCCTAGAAATAAAATTTCAAGGTGTTGTGGGAGAGCTTTGAAGTGAAAACTCCAAGTTTGGGACAGGTTACCCTTTGTAAGAATATGAGACTCCAAAATTTAGCTTAAAAACCTAAAAAGGAATTTATTAATTTGGAAGTGTTATGTAGAGGATGGCAGCATGGAATCCCTGCAAAATACAGTTGTCATGTTGAGAGGCCAGGGGACAGCATACAGGTGGAACACTGCCTTCTCAAGGAGATGTGTTCTGGGTATTATATACCTTTTTGAGAACAGGATCTACATGATTAGAGATAGGATGATGATGGCATATTACTGGGTCTCTGGTACTCAGGATGGTTCGTGTGGTTATGTCCTAACGCCTCAAAGTCAAAACGGGGTGAACTGTCCAGTTTAAAGGAAAATCAGATATTAGAGATATAAAATAAATGCTTATCAGGAGCAAACTGGGAGGTGCCTATCTGTGCTCATCAAGAATGAAAGAAGAGGCCAAAGGAACTCAAAGTCACCTTCCCTAGCACTGTAGGAATTCAAGGAAAAATGAATCTTTTATGTACACTCTGACCTGGCACAAAATCTGAGGTGTTATGGTGTCTAGGGGAAGCCTATACCCCACATCAAAGGGAAATATTCATTTTAACAAAATGTGGATGTTTGTCATGGGATATGAGGCTTCAGGCATAGAGGAATTTGTCTCTCATCTTGAAATACCCAAAGGGGATCCTTCAGCAGCCATGTTCCCCATACTCAACATTTACCCAAGATGCATGAGATTGTATTATATCCTGTTAATAAAATTTTTCAGAACAGGTGAGTTATTGTTAGTCACGTTTAAGAATTCCCTGCTACAGACTAGCAACTGGTGTATGTTAATTTAAAACAAAACAAAAAATAAACAAAGAAAGCCACAAAAAATTATTATTTTTTGTAATTTAACATATTTTACTTTATGCATTTAAAATCATTATTCTAGGAAGGGGTCCAAAGCCTTCATCAGATTTCCAAATGATGCCCAAGGGGGAAAAAAGATTAAGAACAATTGCTTTAAGGCATAAAAAGAAGAAATATTTACCAGCTTACATATATGACATGAGGAATTAAAAAAGAACTCTAATTCAAAGTGTCTCCCTGATTCATCCTGCCACAGTTTCTGAAATTTCTGCATTACTATGACTTTATAAAGATTAAAATATTGAAGAACTCTGTTATAAAACAAGTTATCTCTAACAGTAAAACAACATATAACTATCATTCATGAATACTTTAACATACATCTATCTGCCTATTAGATCAGATCTGGCCACCTAACAAATGTCCAAGACCACAGCCATATGGATATAGCTGATTCTCGGGGGCATGGTAAACCCTGACAGTGACTAATTCACCAGATCAATTCAGGTCAAATTGAAAAATGCAAGCAGCCTCCATAGTATAACGATAATCTTAGATAATAAGTATTGTTTTATTATTTTAAAGATAAGAAATAGAGAAGCCGGCTTGAGAAAGAATTGGAGTTTCAAATAGAGCTGAGAGAGAGTGTTAATTTCAACTGTTGTCAGTTATAACCATTGTTCTATGACAGCTACACTCTCTGGGTGTGGGATTCCAGGAGGGGGCTTCTGGCAGTTGACAGAGCCACACGCAATTTTCTTTCTCTCTCAGGGCTGGAGAAGGTAACATCTTTGCCTCTCTCTATCTCGGTCTGAGGGAAGGACTTGAAAGAGTGGAGTGTTTTCTTTTCCAACTTGGGAAACACTATTCTATTATCTGTTAATGTTTATAAATTGGTTAAACTATGAAAAGACCAAACAAAATCTGGTCTTTGGTTTGGACTCTGAGTCTGTTAAGGCTCAGAATCCTAACTTGATTCTTGTGGAGACTCAACCAGCTAGCCTTGTTTATCTTTATAACTTAAAGGCGAAGTTAAGAGTTATAGTGGTTAGGTTTATTTAGAATAGTATAAATTTGGTTAGTTAGATCAGGGAGGATTAGCATAGCCTGTGAACCACAGGAGAAGCAGTTCCTTGTGGGTTCTGGGAGGTTATTTGGGTGGAGTTAGAATCACTTAGAATTAGAAATCATTTTTCTCTTATATATATTTAAATAAATTGTTTATTTTTCATAAACAAGAATCTCTTTAGTGTTACTTGTTCCTTGCATTGCTAGCCCTAATTTTATTTTTATAATAGAAAGAAGACTTTAGGAAGCAGGTAGCACCCCTATCGCTTGCCTCCTGAACTATTATTTCAGACTGAATCTCTGTTCTTTCAGCAGACTTTTCTACTCTTATATCAACTACTTTTTTCACACCCAAAGCACCCCAAAATGGACAAATTCTTGTCTTTTGTTTTATTGTCACTCAGATCTTGATTCTGACCCTACCTCTTTCCCTCAGGACTTTTCCCTAGTATCAATGCATGTCAGCCCTTCTCTGGTAGAGTAAAATAGGGACTTGAGAGGCACAGGCAATGGATAGGATCATTTTGAGAGGGTCACAATTAGGTTTTAGATTTTAGAAATTTAGATATTAGTTATTGCATATGAGGGGTTTGTGTCATCAGAGAGCAGCATATGTGTTACTCTGAGCCTCTGAGAGTTCTTGAGGGAGTACTCAAAATAAGGAGGCTAAAAAAGCAAATAATGAGCTAATAATGAACTTGGCCCAAGAGCTAATTTTGCCAGAACTATCAAAGGTTCATTTCTAATATTGCATCCTCTCCTTGGGTCCATCTTGGAAGTAGCTTGACTTCTTAAAGCAACTCAGTAACCCAAATATATATTATTATTCATATACTATATATCATTATTACATATAAAATATCATATATAAAATATACAATATTGTATAATTATAGAACTAGAGTGTAATTAAAGAATTCTAATATATTTCATATATTATAATCATATGTAACTACAAATTATATGACAGATGAAGTTATTTAAAATCATTTTATACAAATTATAATTATAATATTGTATGTATGTATATATTGAAGATATTCCTCTTCAGAGATGGATTAGAATAGAAGACTTGTGAAATTCCTTCCAACTCTGAAATAATATAATAATTATATAATTATACTATATAAAATACAACACAAATATATACATTATATATAATAATATTATAGAATAATAATTATTATAAATACATTTATTACATAGAATCCAGAAGAGGAATTTTCTCAAAGATATCCTTGACAAGTGGTCAGTCATCCAACCTCCAGTTAAAGGACTCCAGAGAAATGGAAAACAACTGTATTCCAAAACAGCCCATTCTTCATGTCAACTGATTCTTTAGCTCTTGTAACCTTTGTGGATTTTAAAATTTATATGCAATAACTAAATATTATATTTAATAAAATTTTATTAATAATAAACTAACAAAAGAGACTGGCTGAAACAGTACTAACCAGCCCGCTCACCAGAGCCAAAAAGAAAGAATGAGGCTGAGCCTCAGAACTTATACAAACATTACATCCAAACATAAACAAAAGGAAAAGCATTTTAAGTAATACAGAAAGGAATTCTGGGCAATGCAGTCTTTAGGGGTTCAAGATTTTCCAACTATACACCTTCTATGTTTGTTTCAATAATAGTAAATTACTATTAGTGATTTTTTTTTTTAGTATATGATTTTAGACCTGTTGCTTCATTTCTTACTCTTTTTATATTATATTTTCCCAATTATGTATAGGTACAGTTTTTAATAGTTATTTTCTAACATTTTATCCATGGTGTCTCCCTTCCTGCCTGAGACAAAAGGTAATATGAGATGTGTTATGTATCTTCGATCATGTAATATATATTTCCATGTTTGTCATGTTGTGAAAGAAAGCATATCGCTTACTATTAGTGAAGAAAAGGGAAGAAAAAACTCATGAAGGCAATAAAGTGAAAAATGGTATACTTCAATCTTCATTCAGATTCTGTCAGTTCCTTCTAGGACAGTGGGATAGACCTTTTTGTCCTGGGTCCGGTGGAGTTCTCTTGAATTCTTACATAACTGATAAGAGTTGTCATTCATGGTTGATCATTATCCATTATTATTGTTACTGTGTTTCTGTAATTTTCCAAGTTTCCTGAATATCATTTTTATTTCTTAAGTTTTTAACCACATATTCCAATTTATCCTGTACCTACATGATGTTAAGACAATGATCAAATATTCTTAACTGAGGGTCTGTGAATAGATTTTAGGGGTACTGTGAACTTAGAGTAGGAAAAAAATGGACAGTATATATATACATATATATATATGAATATATATATGTGTGTGTATCAATACATGTGTATATTCATATATCACATATCTTTATTTCCCTATAATTGGTTTCTTTTGTAATCCTATATTATTTTATCTTATTTATTTAAAAAATTATCCTGAGAAGTAACCCATAGGATTTACTTGATTGCAAAAGGGGACCATGACACAAAAATAGTTTAAGAATCTGTTAAGTGATGATCTGGTTTTACTGTGGCTAACAGAAAACCAGTTCTTGTAGGATCCAGTCTTTGTGTATATGTTTGTATATATGTATTTTGCTGATCCACTTTTTATGAAAGGCAGAGAACCAGCTAAGAAGTTCAGGGATATGTCAAACATGTAAGGCTTTAACTATTGCCCCAAACTTATTGCTACAGTCTAATATATCCCTGAAGAAAGAATGTTCTTTGGAGAGAACCCACATTTTCTCATTCCTTCTCATTTCATTCTCTTCATTTCATTTATGATAGCACATTTTGGTTCTATATATTCTATTGATATAATATATGATGAAATTATTCTGACAGCCCCACCATTCTAGCTAAATATGTTTTTAGCCAATTTAGCTTTTACCCCTAAGGTCCATTTATATGTGGGAAAGGTGCATTGAAAAAAAAAGGAAAAAATCAACTTCAGAATTCATAGCTCTGTTAATTTAGCATGCCTTCTAGTTCAATATTTCTCAAGCAGGTGATATAATTGTGATGAATGATAAATCATAAGATGGTATATTATCTGAGACATTTTAAGAGTATTAATCTTTTATGAATTTTAATTTTTCATTCTATAATCTTTAATAATAAAAGATGTAGGTATTCTTTTGCTTTTCCTATATTTCAGCTAAACATATTGGACTGGATTTTCCCTAACCATTTGAAATACTATATCGTCCATAGGAATATATTTTTCTGTGCTTGAAAAATTAATCCTATTACAATGAAATCTCAATCTCAACATAATTTCAGCAGAACTCTCAATTAATTATATTTCTTCCCTCTACTATCCTTTTAGAAGAAAAGCACACACCAGGATGTAAAAGTAAAGCTAAAATTAGTTTTAAAAGAAGAAAGATAATAGATAATGAATATAAAAAGGATAGAGAAGGAAAGAAACAAATAAGGAAAGGAAAGGAATTAGGGAGGGAATGAAAGAAGGATGGAAGGAAGGAAGAAAAGAAGGAAAGAAGTAAAAAAGAAAAGAAGGAAGGAGGATTAAAAGAGTGAAACAAGGAAGGAGAATCTAAGAAATATTTTATGGTCAATAAGGACTCCTTAATATTTTATGTTTCCTCCAGCCCTCAGAAGTACAAATTGATATTTGGAATGATGTCCTTGATTCCCTACAAGGTCTTGGAACATCAAAGAAAGTGCATTTATATTTACTAGGCCACCAATTCATTGTAAAAACATTTTAAAGGAAACTTGAAGCAAAAAGGATTTTTAATTGATTTTTTCAGATAGCCAGAATACCACATTCTCCAAGGATCCTGCCAAGTCAAGGTTTTATATAGCACAAAGGACAGAGTATTGAATTTGGAGTCAGAAATATCTGAGAAATATCTGAGTTCAAATCCTCCCTAAAACATTAACTTGCAATCTCACTTTGAGTCATTCAATCTCTATTAGCCTCAATTTGCTCATCTAAAAATAGGCTTGATAATAGCATCTCCCTGAGAAGATGAGCATCAAATGATATAACACATATATAAAACACTTGGCAAATCTTAAAGTGCCAAATAAATGCTAGCTGCAATAATATTACTAATAATAGTAATAGCTATCTTTTATAGAGAGCTTTAAGGTTTATAAGATGTAATAAATTTTATGCACAAAATAACTATTATTAGATGTTATTATTATCTACACTTTCCAAATAGTAAACTGAGGCAAACAGGGGCTAAATGACTTGCCAAGGGTCACACAGCTAATATGGTAGAATTTTAATTCTGCTTTTCCTGAATTCAAATTACAGGCTCTATCCAATGAGCAACTGCCTAATATTATATTATATTATGTATAATTGTAAACAAGCAATATATTAAATTATTGTATAAATGTAATAACATCAAGAACCAATATGACAATGACTTTCTTATCAGAAATACTAGGGAGAAAAGAATCATTTCCCAACTCGTCTTTGCAGATATAACACCACAGTTTTGAAGCAAATGATTATGTTGATTTTCTCCAATTTATCCTGTATATAGATTTTTTGGTATATAGTTGTTGGAATTTTCTTTTCCCCATTATTCTGTGAGCTCCTTGGGATAAGGGACTGTTTTTTTTTTTTGCCATTTTTATATATCCTTAGTAATTAGTGAAGTGCCTAGAACATGGTGCTTATTCATAAGCGGCATGACTATACCAGAAGTGAGAGCCGCTGCAGCAGTATCCAAAGGTCCTGAGACCAAGAGAACATACTCACAGGGCAGAATCAGCAGCAGTGGATCCTTATCTGAGGGTAGCACCATAGTTAGTCACTCAACATTTATTAAATAGGAGGTTCCATTCTTAGAGCTAGGAACATACTTCCAAAGCTATGAGAGAGCTTACACTCTAATGGGTGAAGAGGAGGGGAGACAATGTGTCAATAACAGTCAGCAGGAGATGTTTTGGATGTGTGTGGCAGGAGATATGCTGAAGATCATGGCCTCAGCTGACTCTTTGCCAAAGCATCATTGCTAGGGTAAGTGACTGAAGCAGGGAAGATGTGTAAGTTTCTTGACAGAGGCTAGGACCAGGCTGATGACTACAGAGAATATCCAATAGTTTGGCAAGCCTCTATTTTATTATAGTATTTATGAATGGTTGTGAGTTCCATGGGATCTCATACCAACTAGTTTCAGAAAGGTACTTCTTATTTGTTGATCCCAGGAAGGATGGAGAATCCTTGTTAGGGAAGTTTGCCTTTGGCTGTAAACAGTGGGAAGGAACTGAGGATGCAGTCTGAGTTGGCCAGACTGCTTAGTAAGTCATCCAACTTTGAACAGTGGCACTAACTAGGTTAATAAAGCTTGGGTGTTAGAGAATTGTTGGAAATTTCCCCATCTTCTTTTCTAAATACTTATAAATGGGGAAGAAAGAGATACCCTCATAATGGCTAGGTGAATCATAGGATCAGTCAATTAATCAATCAATATCAAGTGCCTACTATTTAATAGGCACTTTGCTAAGTGCTGGAGATACAAAAAGAGAGAAAAAAACAGTCCTTGCCTTCAAGGAGCTTATAATCTAATGGGGGAGACAATATTCATAGAGATATGTACAAAAGCAAGCTACATAGAGGAAACGGAAATAATTAAAAGAGAGAAGTCGCTAGAATAAAGAGCAATTGGGAAAAGGTTTTTTCTGTAAAAGATGAGATTTTTTAAATTGGAACTTCAATGATGCCAGGGAAGTCAGTGAGACAGAGAAGACAGAGTGGAAGAGGGAAGAATATGCCAGGCATAGGGGATAGCCAGAGAAAATGTTAACTATGCACCAGGTGCTACATGAGGTGTTAGGTACAAATACAGTAAATCCAACTCTTAAAATGGTTATATTGGGGGCAGCTGGGTGGCTCAGTGGGTTGAGAGTCAGGCCTAAAAATGGGAGGTCCTGGGTTCAAATTTGGCCTCAGACATTTCCTTTCTGTGTGACCCTGGGCAAGTCACTTAACCCCCATTGCCTACCCTTAAACTTTTCTGCCTTGAAGCCAATACACAGTATTAACTCCAAGATGGAAGGTAAGGGTTTAAAAAAAAAAGTTTATATTCAGATATGAAAAGGAGTGGGCTGGGGAGGAAGAGTAAAGCCTATGTTAAGTAAGCTGTTTCCATGACAGCAGAAAAGCTAAAATAAAATCATAGATTCAGGTATATTGTAAAGAAGACATTCTAAAATGTACAGTAATGTTCTGTCTGCTCTTCTTTTATTTTTTGGCAATAAAAAGCCATATAGGGATTATAAGAATTTATTATCTCATACCAAATGACAGTACTGAATCACTGCAGTCATTTGCATACATAGATTCAAAACAGAAAGCATTATGAATTTAGATCTGTATAGTTTTTCAAGATTAAATACGAGTATATTTATGTACATAAATATATAAACATTTTTGTTTAATTGGAATTTTTCATTTAGCTATGAGACCTTGGGCAATTAACAACCTCTGTCTGCTTCAAGTTCCTCATTGTAAAATGGGAATAATAATAATAGCTCCTACATCTCACAGTGGTAAAAGAATAAAATGAGATAATATCTGTAAAGTATTTTCCAAACCTTAAGGTGCTATATAAATGCTAGGTAGTTATTTAAGCATAAAGGATTATTTTTTTATTTAGCAGGGATTTGCAATATGAACTTAAATAGGTGTTGAACTATTCTTTTTAATAGGAAAGAATGACAAAACTCAAAGAAAAAATAATAAATAAATATTAAAACCCAGTAGCAATAAATTTAGTAATATCATTGGAGTCTTTCTGTGAATTCAGCACTCCTTCCCCATCCCTTGCCCCCATTTTGGACTCATGGAAAATCTACAATAAGCAAACAAGTCAACATAAATAAGGGCATGAATAAATAAATAAATGCAATGCTATTAAACATTGTGGTATTAGATTGCTTTCAAAACTTTAAAGTAAATAAATATTTAATGCAAATTCTAGATACCTAGGAAATAAGTTATATACAAAATGACTATAATGGCAGACAAATAAACTGTTTAAATTTATTATATATGTACATATGTTGTGTGTTATGTAAATATATGTGTATGTATACATGAAATTAAAGTCCAAAGAGAAGAAAATAGTTATGCCTGCCATAATTGGAACTGTAAAGAACCTTAGAGATATCTAATCTAATGTATAGTTGTATAGATGAGGAATTTGAGGTCCAGAAGGGTTAAGTGATCTCAAAATGACATAGTAATTAAATGACATGTCTATAACTTAAACTCAGGTCTTTTGGATCAAAAGCTTGTGCTCTTTCTACTTTATTCCACAAAATCAAATTTTCTAGATGCCATTAAATGTGTTTTATTTAAATAATTTTGATAAATCACTTTCTGACTCCTCTAATTCCTTGACTTTTTAAATAGTAGCCAAACATGATTTAAACTTTTTTTTTTTCTGATGACTCAGGTTTGATGTTGTAGACATCAATTATAGTACTCTGTTTTAACACAGTGATTAATATCCACAGGGGTGAAACAGATATATAAGGCTCTTCATTTCTCCCCTGAATGGCACCCGGATTGCTATACTAAACAATTAAGAAGCAAACATTAAAACAAAGTGAGCTCTTTGGAGTTCTAGGTTTACTCCATCTATAGGCAGCTATCATTTCTCACTGCGGTCAGTTTTCAGTTCTTCTAATCTACTGCCTTATTTGATGCATAATCATCTAGATGAGTACTTGTGGGTAGCCTTGCCACTCCTGGGCCCATACCTGCTTTGAAGCAACAGCAGGCTGAGAGTCTAGATCTGAGGAAATAGCATACACAGCACACAATATAAAGATCAGTATAGCAGTGGGTGAGTAAGCCAGGCAAGAAAAAAAATCAATATAACATAAAGAGAGACCGAAGGGCAGAGCAGAAAGCCCAGTGTCTATATAAACTGGAACTTGGACTTCGCAAGAATTTCATGGGCACTGCAGAGAAGTACTCAGAGTGCCTGATTAAAAAGTCTGTTACTAGGCGATTTGACATACTCAGAGAACACGGTCAAGGCAAGGAATTGGGAAAGTAGAGAGATTCAAAGGCAATAAATAATAATAATAATAATAATAATAATAATAATAAATCCACCAACAACAAAAAACACACAATGCCCTACGACAGAAAAAGATGTTGTCTTCTTTTAGGAAACAATAGCAATAATAACAAACCTAATCTAGAGGGATCTTGACTTGCAGAACTCTGAGTGGCATTCTTCCAAAAAATGTCTAGCTGCCGACAGCAAATATATATGTGAGGGGTATATTTGGAGAAACAGTTAACTTTCAATGACATGTATGTAATAATATACATGCACTTTGATCTCAAAGTCCTTTTTCTTTTTATGAAGAAATTTTTAGTCTGAGATCAATGTTACTCATCACTGCTGTTTAGACAAGGATAGTATGTTAGAAAGAGAGCTGAACTTGAACTTGGGGGTTACAGGGCTTGAATTTGAATCTCAAGTCTTGTTGGAATGGATATGCCCAGTTGCCTTGGCCAAATTGCATAACTTTTCAGTTTCTTAATCTGTAAAATGAATGTTTGACTAGATCATGACATGGAAATCCTCCAGCTTGAGATATTTAACCATATGATATTGTGCCTTATATTTAGAGGCCCTATGTGCACTCTCTTTTTCATAAAAGCTAATTCCTTAGAAAAGGAGTCTTTAGTCTTTTTTCTACATGCATCATAGAACCCTTTGGCAAGTTAGTGAAATGTTTGGATTTTTTTCTCAGAATACTGTGATCCCTCACCTATAGCGGAATTGAGTTCAAGAGACCCTTGAGATGGGTGAAAATCTACAAAGTAGTGTCATTATATTCATTTTATTATATATGTATACATATATATATTAAGGCTTTATAAACCCTTCCCACTCTCCTATAAACCTTTTCCACACTCTTATTAACCACTCCCACACTCTTATAAACAATTCATATGCTCTTAAACACTTTCTACACTCTTAAACCTACATAATTTTAACAACATATAAAATTCTATATGGGTACTCATCAGTGAAATACTATACCACAACTTAAATGAAAATCCTGTCATATAGCAAAAACTCTGTGATACAGAATTATATATATTTTAAAACCCACGATACAGTGAAACCTTGATAAGTGAACCACAATATAGCAAGGGATGGCTATAATGTTTTTAAATTCATAAAATAAAATTCCTAGTATTAAAAAGAAACCAAAGGTTGGTGAAAATATTTTTTTTACTTTTTTCTCAACGAATTTCACCCCCTGAAACTTGTCTGTAGACCCTAAATTAAGATCCCTGTCCTAGACTAAAACATCTATGTAAATATATAAGTAATTTAGAGACATTTTCAAGCTTATATCTATAAAGGTCTTGATTTTTCTATTCTTAGAGTCAGAGCTTGATGGTCAGAGCAGGATCCCATGCCAATTTTGAGAGTACATGGCCACAATTAGAAAGTATACATATTCTATAACTTGTTCAGCCATTTCCCATTTGAGGGATATCTCTTTAGTTTCCAGTTCTTTGCCATCATAAAAAGAGCTGCTATAGGCGGCAGCTGGGTAGCTCAGTGGATTGAGAACCAGGTCTAGAGATGGGAGGTCCTAGGTTCAAATCTGACCTCAGACACTTCCCAGCTGTGTGACCCTGGGCAAGTCACTTGACCCCATTGCCTACCCTTACCACTCTTCTGCCTTGGAGCCAATATACAGTATTGACTCCAAGACAGAAGGTAAGGGTTAAAAAAAAAAGAGCTGCTACAAATATTTTAGAACATATAGAACATTTCATTTTTCTTTGATCGCCTTAGGAAATAAATCTAATAGTGGTATTACTGGGCCAAAAGGTATACAGTTTTATAACTATTTTTGAGTATAATTCCAGATTATTCTCTAAGATGATTGGATCATTTCACAGTTCCACCAATAATGACCAGGTGAAATAGTTTAGGGAAATGCTTTAGAATGCCTAGATATTTTCATGACTATTGTCTGATGAATCAAGACTGTTCACTGACTTTTCCACCTGTACTCTACAACTATATTTTAATATCTCTGTGTAATTTCATCTTTCCTTGGGAAACGCAGAAAGTATAATTCCAAAATGGCTCGTTTCAGACAGAATTGCAAAGGCAAGATAAAATTCTTGTCTTTTATATTATTTCTTTCTATCTGTTTCTAAGATGCTAAGAATTAGAAAATCAATTAGTAAAAATGTTTCTGATAGACTTGGACCCCAGATACAGGTCTTCCTTCCACAGTAAGTGGTAGATGTTGAATTCAAAATCAATGTATATGTCCAAATCCCATGCTCTTTCTGATTCACCACAGTTCTTACTCATAAGCAAAGTGAAACTACTGAGTTCAATTCAACAGCCACTATATATAAAATCCTTTGCTAGTCATCTTTTTATATGAATTCATCTCAGCACCCTAACTATAGTGCATGTTTCTTTTCATAAACTTTTTGTATTATCCACAGTATGGTATCCTGCAGATAACATTGTAGGAAGCTCACCAAGAACTTGTTCCTTGCTAAGGGTATGATACTCTTTCTCCCAGTCCTCATCCCAGAGAAAGGTACTTGCCTGTAAAGAGGTGACCTGGAGATGGAAAAATCCTCAGGATTCAGAGGAATGAAGCTGAAAAGAGAGAATAACAGGCAGTTGATTTGCTGTTTGTGGTGTGTCCTGCCTAGTGCCGCTTGAAGTCTAATATATCCAATTTATATAATCTCAGAAATACAAAGGACGCTGAAGGTCACCTTATCCACTTCATACTTGAACATGACGTCTGCAACTAACTCCCCAGTAAGTTATTATCCAGTCTTTGCTTTGAAGAACTCTAAGGTGAGAATTTCACTCCCAAAGCAAGCCATCCCATTTTTGGAGAGCTCTAATTATAAGGAAGTCTGTCATTTTTTTTTTTTTTAATCAAGGCTAATTTTCCTAACAGGTTCACAGATGTTCTGGTAAATGTTTTACAATTGGCTCTGGGGGGCAATGTAGGCATGACACACTTTTAAGTTTAATCTGCATAATTAACATTTTCCCTATAACACTCTTAAGGCTAGACAATCAACAAAATAATAAATCAAGCCCTGATTTGTGGTGCTTGATGATTTCCAAGGTCTAACTGCTCACACTGAAAATTTAATAATCGACCCTGGAGAACAGGATAGGAGCCAGCTTCAGTACTCCATTGTTTAAGAGGCCATCTATTTTGCCTCCTAAGAAGACCATCCCACACATAGCTCTTTGTGGGTGGAAGAATTCTTTCATGGAGCAGATCCTTCACTTTCTATGAGTCAGTATATTTGTTGCCTTGTAACTTCCAACAGTCTTAACAATTTTAATTGTATGGTTTATCATTTCCTGCTTAGAATCCAGGGGGGAAAACTGTAGTGAACAAGAACTTATTTTTATTATTTTTTCCTTTAAAGAGCAGATCTAGAGAAAAGCCCTAAACAATAGATTAATAGAATATTTAGAATAACGTGCCCTTTCTGAATCCTTTATTCTGCTTAATATAATTGGTAAGCAAGATGATATGAATACATTGAAACACATCTTCTCCTTTCTTCTTCCTCTTCAAATTCTCTGCATAATTGTATGGAACTGCTAAGTAGCTGGATAATGGTGTGTGAGCTCTTCAAGTAACAAGACTAAGAATTCAACAAGAGGTACTATAGACTAATAAAAGAGAGCTCAGCTGGAAATATACATTGGGAAAATAAATTGGAAAATTGCTCTAAATGCTTTTGAGCAGTCCCAGGGAAACGGAAAAGCAGAACACAGAAGCAGATAAACAAGTACATTTGGGCCTGATTTGATGGATAGCCCTTCAAATCTCGAATAGTGTCTCCTCCCAAAAGCCAACAGACTGCAAATGAGACCAGATGGACTGATGGAAAAATTAGCTGCAGTATGTCTGATTCACAGCAAAACAGGGAGGTCATGTTCAAAGTAGCATGCTAACAGAATTGTTTAAATGAAAATATAGCCCATTGATAGGGAACTATTTCTTGTCTGAACATCAGATAAAATAATGGAAAACTCCAGGGAAGTAGAGGTGGACAGCTTGTGTTAATGGCAACATCTTTGTTGCTTTTCTTTTATTCCTCCAAGGATGCTTATACTAACTCATTGAATGACTAATTCACAATTTTTAGTTTGAAATATGTATCTCTCAAGAAAAGAGATTTTACTGTTAAATAAAAGTCCAAATAAACATACTTTTTATATGTTTGTAATTTGATTTTTTAACTAAATTTCTTTCTGACTTTCTCTCCATTTATATTTCTAATTCTCAGCACTTAGCATAGGGCCTAATACATACTAAATGCTTAATAAAAACTTGTTGACTGACTTGATTTGGTACTTTCTCAACAAACAAATTAAAAAAAAAACTATTTGCTAGGTCTCATAAAAAATTAAAAAGAGAGATAGTCAGCTATTTTGAAAATGTCAAAATACTTAATTTAGCTTACCTTAGTAAGGGAAAAAAAGATTAAAGCATGTTTTGTGTTACAATACTTTATTAACTGGGCAATACTAGGTAAAACACATATTCAAATTACGTTTCAAAGATGCCACTCAAAATACTACATTGCAATACTGAACTTGAACTGACTTGTGCCTTCTATTATTCTAGTAAGCATATCTAATAATTAATAAGTCTATATACTGCCAAAAAGGAATTTGGTGAATTCCAGGAAGGTATGACAGAGACATTCTTGTAATCTAGTCAAGGGAAGCTGAATATTTGTCCTATTTTGGTTATAGGTAGCTCTCATAACTTCAAATTGGTTAACCAAAAGGCATATGCAATATATTGGCTGATGTAGAATGTTTATAAGTTTTCCTGCAGGAACACAGGATTTAGAGGCAGAAGATATATTAGCAATTCTCTACTCTAGTACCCAGATTTTACAGAGTAAATTGATGCCCAGAAACACTTAATGACTTGCCCAAGAATACATAGGCAGTAGTGACACATTTGAACCCTAATCATCTATCTGACTTCAAGTCCAGAAATCTTTCTACTATAGCATAAGACCAAGATTTATGCTGGTATATGTTGACTTAACAGAACAAAATAATACCCGCAAATACTATACAGTAGAGGTAACACTTATCCCTAAGAATTCATATTTAATATTAGATTTTCAGGCATTAGCAAGCAACTAGTGGGGTGGGGGCATGTTTTAGAGAATAGCAAGGTCTTATTATTGTTCCTTATATAATACAATGTCATGCTGGCAACCATATAATCAGTTTTACACATATACATTATACATACATACATTAATATACACACAACTGAATAGAAATGTGTCTATATAACAAACATATGTGCGTGGTGGGAGAGAGAGAGAGAGAGAGAGAGAGAGAGAGAGAGAGAGAGAGAGAGAGAGAGAGAGAGAGGAAGGGACAGAGACAGAGACAGAGAGACAGAGAGATGTGTATTTGTTTGCCTGGTCATTTGGGCAATTCCTAATAAGAAAATATCCTCTTTCAAAGAAAAGTTCCAGATCTTTTGTAACTGAGTGGATTGCCTATACTATATAGTGTAACAAAAAAACAATCAAACAAACCAATAAATTTGCTTTTATGTAGCATTTTAAGTTCCTTTAAGTCCTTGAACCTCCCGACAACTCTGTGAGATAACTAAGATCATAAGATCATGGAACTAGAAGGGAACTCGGAGGTTATTTAGTCCAACCTCTTCATTTCATAATTGAGTAAACTGAGGCTTAGGTAGCTGGCCCATAGTCAAACAGATAATAAACCTTAGAGACAAGACTTGAATCCACATGTTCTGATTCTAGAGCCATCATTCCTTTCCATGGACCACTCATTTGTATTTTATAGATGAAACAAAACAACTTGGCCAAGATCCCACAATGAATGTCAGAGGTAAGAATTCCCCTCAGAGCTTCTTGACTCCAAGTCTCATCAATAATTTAGTAGAGGACTCACTCACCCTTACTAAGGCCACCTCAGCAGATGCTTTTGTAGTTTTCTGTTGGGGATTTCTTTACATTTCTTCATCCATGTAGTGTGGAAGCTATGTAGTTTGGTCAGAGCTGGCAGAAGTGGAAGATCGAATATAAATAGAAATGGTTTCCTCACACAGGGAATTCTATCAGGTCCACCTGCTACCATGAGCTTTGCCTTTCCTCTTGTGTGGTCATTTGTCAACCCTTGATATGGTGATCATGTGAGCATATGAGATTGTCAAGGCCACAGAAGGGATATTCAGGCTATTGAACCTTTCTGGGAGCTCCCCCATTATTTGGATAATAACATAAAGATAAGGTGGTATTAAAAAGGGGCATGAGGGTTAGTAAGAAACCTGAGTTTGAGTCCCATCTTTTGACAATGACAACACAATGACCAGCAATGATTCCAGAGGACTTATAATGAAAGTGCTACATGCTTATTGATAGAAAGGTGATGAACACAGAGTGCAAATGGAAACATTTCTTTTTGAGCATAGCCAATGTTAGAATTTGTTTTTCTTGGCAATAAATGCCTGTGACAAGGGTTTTATTTTCCTTACTTTCTCACAAGGGGCATGAAGAGGGAAGAGGAAGAAAAAAGATTTAAGCATAGATTTCTAGTGATTCTGACAAAATTTGGTAGCATCTTTTTTTCCAATACAGATGGAGATAGGTTCTTGTCCTCAACATTCCCATCTTAAGGGGAATTGGGATCATATTACCATTTGTTTCTTCTTAACTCAAACCCTCCACTAAATACTCTAAGCCCCTTTTATTCATATCTCATTTCTTTTTGTGATCAATTCTTAACTATTCCTTAAAGAGTGAACTAGAGAGAAATAGAGAGATGGGTTTTCCCCTTTGTGCCCAGAAGGGAACAATATTATTTGGTTCTAAGTACAAAGGAGGAGAATTCACAAGTACAAGTGGGAAGAGATATGATTATAGAACAGTTTAAAAAAAGATTTGAAGGTTTTAGTAGATTCTAAGTTCCATTACAAACAATATAAATACTGCAGTATGTCAGCCAAGAAGACTAATATTTAAAAAAAAAAAAAA
>NC_058132.1:302351091-302356579 GCF_016433145.1 Gracilinanus agilis
TTCTTTCTTTCTTTCTTTCTTTCTTTCTTTCTTTCTTTCTTTCTTTCTTTCTTTCTTTCTTTCTTTCTTTCTTTCTTTCTTTCTTTCTTCCTTTCTTTTCTTCTTTTTTCATATTTTAACAGGCATAAACCACTTTGTAGGTTTTACGCATGATATTTGTAGATCTTCTCATGCTTAGAAATGTAAAAATATTTCACATCAAAAATTAGATAATAATTAGAGAAAACAGTAGGGCCTCCCCTATATCCATGGAGGATGAATTGCAAGACCTATCACAGATGGCTGAAACTTGGAATATAAGTGAATATTGGCTGACCCAATATATTTATGCAGCTTCTCTGTGATCCTGCCCTTTGACTTAGTATTGTGCAGCCTTCCAACTCCCCATCCATTCTCTGCAACACAAAACAAAACAAAACAAAACAAAACAAAACAAAACAAAACAAAACAAATGAATAAAAATGTCAAAAAAACTGAGTTTGGAAGCTGAAGAGATTGCTGCCAAGGATTTGAGTACTGATTTCTCACAGCCAGACCTCTAAGCCCTTTGGGTTGACTTTGGGTGACTGCAACAAGGAAGACAATACTGCAGATAAGGGGATTGTTCTATATTTATTAAATGCTCAGTGCTCTGTCAGTCACTAGAGATAAAACTACGAAAGGAACCAGTTCCTGATTTCATGGAGCTTTCAAGAGAGATGATATATGTAAAAATATATACTCTATGTAGGGAGATAACCTACACATACATAGGTATATGCTATAAAAACCCATATGTACATATATTTACATATATACAAAATAAACATGAAATAAATTGAAAGGAGAAGCTGCTAGCAGATAGAAGAACCACAAAAAGATCTCATGTGCAAAGTAATCCCTGAGCTGAGCTTTGATAGAAACTAGTGCAATATATAATAAAAGGTTATACAAATGAATAGGAATGTGAAGTCAATATGCACAAGCAATATTCAAATATAGAGTATGATGTACTTTGGAAGGGAAATCATTACATTGTTAAGACTCCAAGAATGCCCAGATCTCTGTTTCAGGCACCTCTGAATAAATATTGAAAAGCTCAGAAGATGCTACCGAGGATACAGTTGTCACTATCCTGATGACACGCCAAGATTTTCTTGTATACTGAGTCCTTCAGTAGCCTGCAGCATAATAAACTGGATGAAGCTCTTCCTAGGGATGTAAAAAAACAAAACAAATAGAGGACAAGTACAGTTACACAAGAAAGACCACTCAGAAAATCAGACTCCCCAGAGTTCTACCATATAAATAAGGAACTGAATGGATTCTTCCTCAGGTCAATATATTCCATTCTGCATTGTAAGGGGCGATTGAGAAACATTGGCCCAGAAGCCCTTGTTATGCATAAACTGCCCAAGGACAGTCTTGGAATGGGAAGAAGAGTCAATGTACTTGATAGGGTTATTTGCTGGGAGAGTTGCTTTCTGGTAATATGATAAACTTGAGTCAGAAATTCTGGGTTGAAATCCCAGATCTAACAATGGCATGATTTAGATAAGACATTAATCTCATTTGAAACTCAGTTTCTTTATCTTTAAAATGGTCAATATATATACAGGAAAAAACACACAATCCAAATGATTTCCCTTCTTTAAACAAGAGGAAACAAAATCAGATTATTCTGAGCATCACTTCAATTCTGCATGACAGTTTAATATTTTTAAAGGGGAAATGGATTAAACAATAATAGGAAAATGTCAAGGATGTTATAACATTTTCTGTTTCCTATGTTTACATTTTCAAACTGTGATATCTATGTTTTTTTGTGCTAAAACATTTTGCCTCATAAACCTCCTTGCAATTTCACAAGAATTTGCTTGTCAAATCGATTCCAATTGTCAAGGTTTCTCTAGTACAGAGTCAGTCTTCTTCCTTCCCCTTCACGCAGTTCTTCTGAGAATCAAATGAACATCTGGATGTAAAAATACTCCGTCATGTAAACCACTACAAAATATGAGTTGTATTACTGTTGCTAAAGTATATTAGAGAATGAAATTAGGCATACTATAGATTTATAGAATCTTAGAGCTAGAAAGGAGGTTAAAGGGTTTTTAGTTTAAGTTAATACATTATGATATACTGTAAAAATGATCATCTAGACTCACATGAACAATTTCAATGACAGAATATTGTTTGGTCTACCCCAAAAAAGCAAGCTGTAGTTTAAAATGCATTAGCTTTGGAATTCTGTAAGGTCTAGCATTAAATATTACTTCTCAAATTGACTTAACCATTATTAGCCTTAGTTTTCTTATCTGTAAAATGGAGGTAATATGGTATTAATATTAACTTAAAATAAATTTATAAGATCATTTTGAAGATCAAATGAGATAATAAGTGTACACCATTGTGAAAACTTGAAAATATTATATAATATTTAGTATTCTACTTTTGGGGCATCTCTAATTCTATATTTAAAAAAATTCTCATCTCAAGCCAAAATCAGACTCCTTGCACCTTCAGACCATCATTTTACAGTTAAGCCCTCTCAGGCTCTACAAAATAAATCTAATCCCTTTTCCATATGCTAGCCTTTGGAATATGTGAAGAAAGCCATCATGGCTCTAAGTCTCCTCTTATTTAAACATTCCAGTTTCCCTCAAACAATATTTTTTTTCTGATTCCCTCATTAGGTTTATTATTCTTCTGTGGTAATATTTTTGGATTTCAGTGTTTTATACTATGGCACCCAGAACTGAGCACATCATTCAGATGTGATCTAATTAGGTAAAGGATAGTGGGATTATTTATTTACTTCACTTTGGACTGTATACTTTTAATCACACAGCCTGACACTTTTAAATACCATGACAGGTTTGCCTCAGATAGCCCTAAAGATTACCCAGACTCTTATTTTTTTCATGTACACTATTTTATACTTGTGTCTCTTCCCTTGGGTATTTGAATATGTGTTTTTTTCAAATCTAGAATTTAATTTGTTCATTATCAAAATCTTTTAAAAACTTTTTGTATCCTCATTCTGTCATCTAGTGCATTAGCGATCCCTACAGCTTTTCGCTAGCTGCAAATTTACTAAGCATGCCATGTATGTGTTTTTCAAAATAATTGATAAAAGTGTTGAACAAAACAGGAAGGGGAAGAGCTCTGGGACATTCCACCAGACACTTTCCTGCATATTAACTATGATTCATTAATTACCATTTTGGAGATTATTCAGTCAATTCCAAGTACACTTAGTTGTATTATTTTACAGATCCATCTTTCTATCTTTTTGATAAAGATATTAAAACTTATTTTTTCATTAAATTCATTGCTTGTATAATTTCATATAATATTCATTGCATTCACCTGATCTTTAGAATAGAAACCCTCACCTTTCTCAAAGAAAAAAATGAAGTTATTTTGTTTAATAATGTTGTATTTGGAATTAGAAAAAGTGAATTGAAATACTCCCTTTGCCGTTTACTGTGTCACACTTCATAAATTACATGATTGAGAACTCTAATGTCTCTTCTGATCTTATATCTCTATCTTTTGTTAACATGGGTTGTAAATAGAGTTTGTTCATATATTCCCTGCCTTCTTCTAGTCATTCACATGGGTTTCTCCTCACTTGAGGACATAGAGGTGAAAAATTCCCTAACTACTTCTAGTAATATGATGACTCACTGTTGAAAAAATTTGGAATTTTGTTATGATATGGCAATTGCTGAATCTTCACTTGGCCCTCTCTCCCTCTCCACAATACCCTCCAATGGAGTGTTGCATTAGTTAAAAGAAGAAACAATTCTCAGTTCGATCTCTCACTTCTGCTTATCCCATGTGGCAAATACTGCATAGTCTCTAAACTCCTTATGAAGGGGTAAGGAGGTGGGGGGTGGGGTGGGGAGAGCTGCTATCCCAGTGTGTTTCCTGTGTATAGAATGGACTTACTTAGGCCAGCTTGCTCTTAGGTTCCTAGCAGCCTTTCTCTTTGTATTTTTTTAAATTGGTAGATGTCCAAGCATCAGCTTTACCAGCTATGGTGGTCATTTCATGAGTTCAAGGGATATAGAGATTGTGGGTTCATTGAGTGAAGGTCACTGGTAACCAGGAGAATTTCTGCATCACAAGAGACAATTATTGACCATATTGGCCATAACCATAAGCCAGGAGTTGTTTGGTCAGTGCAGTGCTAAGGTGGAATGTAAAATGACCAAGAGCGATCCTATGAACTACTTAAATGAGGTTAAAGTATCAATTTTTTAAACAGAGATTATATTAATTATAAATTAAGGTACTGAATCCTGTTTTGTCATCTCAGTGAACACTTATGAAAGTCTTTTGTGTTTTCTCTCTTTTTTTTTTTAATTGGAGGGAAGGTGGTTGGAGAAGGAAGGGAGGCACATGGCCCAACAAATAGAGTTGGTTTTGAAGCCAGCAAGACTTGTTCCTTGTCAGTCAGAATGAAGTTTAGGATAGCAGTCCTTCTTTTCTCTCTAACTTCTGAAAAATGCTTATTGTCAGCAAGTCAAATAATGAGTTTATCAGCTCCATTGAAACAAAGTAGAAAGACCTCTCTGGACATTTGAAGTTCTCCCCACCAATTCTATAATTATATGCTCTATTGGTATGGTCAGGGACTTCCTCTTTCTATCTTCCAGGATCCCTCCTTCAGAAAAAACAAAAGCAAATACCTCTGGACCTGAGTTTATGTGTCCATGATTCAAATACACATTATTGGAATCCAATCTCATAGATCTAATCAATAGTTGTTTCACATTGGTATAGACCATGTGGAGATTCCTGGCAGTGAGTCTCAAAACCCTAGCTCAGGGGTCGGCAACCTTTTTGGCCATGAAAGCCATAAACGCCATATTTTTTGCAATGCAATTTCATGAGAGCCGTACAGTGCTCACAGTGTGCACTCCTGTAACAGCCTGAAAAAAAAATTTGACTTTATGGCTCCTCCAGAAAGAGCCATACCTTGCCGACCCCTGCCCTAGCTCATGCACTGCTCTCTACTCCATCAAATGACCACACATTGGGGAAGGTAGCCTGTAGCAAGACCTCCTGGAATTAAAGGCTTTCCAACCCCCACACTCATTAGCACCTATTAGGATCTGACCTCATACAGTATCAGTGCCAAAGGCTCTTAATTGCCATAGTTGCTTGGAACTTTTACTCTTTACCACATAATGCTAAGATTCTCATATTCTTCTCTTGTCTATCACTGAAATGTACTCTCTAAATCCCTCCTCATTCTATACTCTGAAATCCAACCAAACTGTCCCCTCTGTTCTCCTTACAAATAGCACTTCATCTCTTATCTTTGAACTAGTGGTCTTTTAGGCTTTGGAACATTCTCCAGACATCCGCCTCTGCCTAAATGCATCACTTTCTTGTTTCAAGGCATAGCACTAGTACCTTCATCAATATGGAGCTTTTCCTGGTCCTTTTAATTTCTCTCTCTCTCTCTCTCTCTCTCTCTCTCTCTCTCTCTCTCTCT